>NC_057812.1:307531902-307539502 GCF_018294505.1 Triticum aestivum
GAGCGCCCCCAATCCAGATCGGGTCGTGGGGTGGGGGAGAGGAGCGAGGGATCCTGGGGGGAAGTGGGGAACGACGTGGGGGGTGCGGGGGCGAGTGGATAGGGTTTGGGTGGGGGTGAGAGGATAAGGGAGGAGTGGGGGTCGGCTGGGCCGTGCGGGTGGGCCAGTTGGGCTGGCCTGGCTGTCAGCTGGGCCGGTTGGCCCAGTAGGGGTCCCTTTTCTTTTCTTTTGTTTTTACTTTTATTTATTTTACCTTTTCTGTTTTAGTTTTGTTTCCTATTATTTTAGTTTTATTAAAATACACACGTAGCATCTAATTTAGTATTTCAACTTAGTCCATAGTCACAAAAAGTCTAATCCTCAAATAATTTAGTTTGACATTTTATTAATTACAAAAGGTATTTAAATAACTGTTTTCACTATTGTTTTAATTGTTTTAGGGCCTTTAAACATTTTATCAAAGTTTGGTTTCTCCACCATAATTACCTATGTATTATTTGGTTCACTCCGAACATTTAAATCTTAATATTTGAAAACTTTTATTGTTTGCTCGATTTTGAATTTGAAATTCGAACTAGATTCCAAACTAACGCGAGTTTATCCACAGTAACCGAGGTGACGTGGCATCATTAGTGGGGATTACTGTAGCTTAATTACCCGGGTGTCACAATTCTCCTCCACTACAAGAAATCTCGTCCCGAGATTTAAGAGGGGAGTAAGGGGAAAGTTCTGGCTACGATATTCTAATGGATCTTCTCATCCTGGCTTGCTCTTCTCGAAGAGGTTGATCCCTTTCGTTGATGTCTTCATTTCACTGCTTCAAGTCACCATGATCAATTTGTCATCCTTTCTTCGGGATCTCCATCGTACTTACGAATAGGTAAGGGGCAGCTCTACAACGATAGGATGTTACAAGGGAAAATCTTCTGGGGGTTTCCCAAGTATGAACATATGAGTATCTCTCGAGTTGAACAAATCGAATACATCAAGAGTAAGGTACGAAGGTACAATAAGAGGTTCCAAGTGGATAGATGGTTGCTCGAAGTCTGAACCAGAGTGAGAAAGGGTTTCAGAGCAGCGAGAGTAAGTATTGCATCTGATACCAGAATAGAGCATTAGGAAGGTGTCCCGTGAATTAAATACGAAGCCAAGCGCGAGGAATAACTTCGACAACAGGGTGTATAGGAGAGTCAGGTTTCGATCCTGTGGAACTGTGGGTTATGGGCCCACCATGTGGGTTAGAAGTAGGAAGGGCGGAGACGTCTTGCATGATCATGCAAGCAAGGCATGTCAGGGGGTAGCCTGTCGATTATGTCGGCGACAACATCGATACCAAGAGCGAGGGACGAAGAGAACTATTTTCCTGCTCGTTGAAGGAGGCGGACCAATAGGCGAAGTTCCCGTCCATCGGCGGTTACCGGGACATCATCAACAAAGTAACAGGGTCTTTCTGACAGAATTTTACATAGAGGTGTTTACATAAGCAGGAGAATATTACTGCTTAGATCATATAGATCACCAGTAAGGTTAAACGAAACAATGGAAAGGAAAAGGTGATCATGAGATTAAACATAACAATGGAAAAGAAAATGTGTTTAAACACACATTTCAAGGGTATATCCCTTCCAAGGACAAGCGGAGCATGATATCCATGACAAGATAGAAAGTAGAAACCGTTTAGGTAAGGGGAGAGGAATTTGATGACAATACCCATACAGCGGTGTTTGGATAATTGATAAATAAAATTTAGCATCGTGCTTCAAATGTTCCTGTTGAAAATCGGAGTACCATTGACATGCTTCGAGATAGCATTGACATGGTCTTCAGGTGAAGATCAGACTTTGGAAACAGAAAGGATTCATCAGTAATAACTTATAGAATAAGTCTTACAATTCCCTCATGGAAGAATGGTTAACCTTGCCAAAAGGAACAACTATAACAATAGGTCCTCCGGCCAGGGGTGCTAGGCATGACATCACCTTACCGGGTCTTATGAAGACTAGCGTTATAACTCTTGTAAATATGTTCCAACCATCATATCTGACCGAGATTCAGATCCAATTGGTGTCATGATGCCTCAGACTCAGGATGTCCGAGAAGAAAAGGCGCAACACAAATCATTGCAATGGCATTGCAAGATTCTCGGGAAATGAACTATGGGAGCGGGTTCCTGAAACAATAGTTCATCATTAAACCAAGGAGAGGTGAGGGGGTGGCTGATTGACTCAGCGACAATTCATTGAGATTTTCAAAAGATGGATTTCCACAATAATGTGAACAAGAAGATGACATTTGTCAGATCAAATGGTATAGTGATGTATGCTCGAGGAAAACATACACAATTAAACATTGGTTGAAAGGTGCACCCGAAATATGGGTTGGGTTGCACGACCAATGTCAGAATGGTGATTCAATAGTCAATAGCCTAAGAATGAACTTTCGACCATTAACTTAAAAAATAGGGTTGCTAGAAGGAAAGAATCCAAACAACACCGTTCACTTGTTGGAATTAACACGGGGACCAAGAAAAATGGTGATGGTGAGAAGTATTTCTATGTCAAGAATTCTCAAGAGGTGGAACAAATCTCAGAACATTCTTGACATAAAGGATGGTAATACTCCAAGGTAAAGAAGAACAATTGCTGGATAGCAAGGAACTCAAGGTATAACACCAAACATGAACAAGCTTGTGTTGGTGGGAGGGCAATAAAGTGGTCGACGATAATCAATTTATCGAGGGCAAGGATGGTATTTCTCATCATTAATTCACTTGATATCCTGGAAGAGCATCAGAATGTAGATGGTGATCATGACACATTTGTCGAGAGATTCCACGAAGATGTAATCGATCCGCGATCACATCAAGTCAAAAGAATGATGAAGCAAGAGGTTATTGGAACCATAGGTACGACACAAACCTGAAATCAAGATTGTTGTTCAAGGCGAACTGATATGACGAGGAAGATCGACGTAAGCTTAGCACATTGTCAAAAGTTGTGCTCCGGGATTAAGGACCAGGTAGCACAGTTAAAATTTAGCATGGTAATGATATAACCGATCAGGCTAGGAATGACATGATCGGGTACAAACTCGTAAGTAAAGAATATTAGTAAGAGTTGTTGAACCGTAATGCGGACTCGGTTCAGTTATCGGTGTCTTTGAGTGTTTAATAACTCAGAGTCCATGAAAAATTGTAATCAGTGAGTATGTAGTACTTGATGAAGAACTCATAGGAAGTTATGCAGTACCATGATAATCTCGAGATACCAAGGGGGGTAATACTCAACACAAGATCAAAGTAAAGGTTGGACTGGTGTATCGATCCATAGAAGACAATTGTTTTAACTTGTCCGAGAAATGGAATCAAAGAAGAACAATCATGGTCGGAACCACGATTGCAAGGGATCAATTCACAGATACCATATGTTAGCTATCAAGGAAATAGTTATTATTACAAGAAGCTTCCATGATAGGATATACATCGCGTCCATGGGCATGAACACAAAGTTCAAGGTCGACTCCCACTTCCTCAATGCATAATCTTCCATTCACCTCTCGTATTTCGAAGATGACATTAGTTGTTGACAGTTTTACCTGGTGCAATACCAGATAAGTATGACTCGTGAAAACTTTCGGGTTCACACGGTTTAGAGAAGGCATATGTTCAACCCATAGGGGCTTCTTAGAAACATATACCACAAGTTTCAAGAGCAAATAACACAAGCTCGAAAGTAGAGCAAGGTTGAGAAAGTAGATGATACAATTATCAAGGGCATTATGTATCCAAGGGAAGGCTCACAAGGTTATTGAATATGATGGATGCTGACGGATAAAATCCAACAATGGGCCTGATGGTCCACAAGGGATCTGAGTGAGCATCGGTACTCAACTAGAGGAAGCAAATTATAGAAACAACTGACTAACTCAATTGTCAAATGCAAAGGAATTATGATTTCCAAATCAAGGGATCAGAAGCAATGCTCTGATTAGGGGTGGATAAGTTGAATAGCCTTAGGGTACAATCAAAGACAATTGGATTGGTCGAGAACCAATTCCAGTTAAAAGGATGGCAGCTCAGCCGGAAAATTAATTTATAAGGATCAATGATGATTGCGTGTATTCGCAAACATATTGAGTCAACGGACTCAAAATGATAATGACAAGTTATGTCATTAAGACTACGAGACTTATGGGATTAACCATAATGCAAGCAAGCAAGAATTTCAAGAGCCAAAGGCTCCAGAGGATTTTCGGAAGATCGAATATTATTTTGAAGACTTTCGTGAAACACATGAACAACTGGGGATAGCGGTTACTCGACAAGTGCGAGCATTATCCATAGGGGTATTCAGGTGACAAGGAATTGCAAGACAGTAGGCACAAGATATTCTCGGATCAATAGAGAGAATTTCGGGGTATCTTGTAATAACAAGATCAACTGGGAATAAAAGTAAGAACGTCAAGTGTATGTATTTATCCATAGGGATATTTCGATGGTAGGGAATTGCAAAAGCAACGGACACAAAGTCTTAAAAGAGTTTCGGCGAGTAACTTCGAAATCTTCTGGTGCAGTCGGCGATCACCTGGACTGAAGGGGCTCTCCGGGAGAAAGTATTTTCGAGAACCTAAAGTCAGATTTTAGTAGAAATCATTTAACCCGAGTAGAAGAGAGTTCAGAGTCCCAGAGTAAAGGTCGAGGAGTAAAAGATCCTAATACCACCCAATGGCGACGTGGGCCCATGGGCCGCACAGCCATGTTAGTAAAAGTTTTGTAAAGTCTAGACTCGACTTCGGCCAAGGAGTTGGAAGGGGGGTTCCTACAGGCAGTCGGCTCTGATACCAACTTGTGACGCCCCCGATTCAGTCGTAAACTAATCATGCACGCAAACGTGTACGATCAAGATCAGGGACTCACGGGAAGATATCACAACACAACTCTAAAACATAAATAAGTCATACAAGTATCATAATACAAGCCAGGGGCCTCGAGGGCTCGAATACAAGTGCTCGATCATAGACGAGTCAGCGGAAGCAACAATATCTGAGTACAGACATATGTTAAACAAGTTTGCCTTAAGAAGGCTAGCACAAACTGGGATACAGATCGAAAGAAGCGCATGCCTCCTGCCTGGGATCCTCCTAACTACTCCTGGTCGTCGTCGTCAGCCTGCACGTAGTAGTAGGCACCTCCAATGTAGTAGTCGTCGTCGACGCTGGCTCCTGGCTCCTGGACTCCAGCATCTGGTTGCGACAACCAGAAAGAAAGGAAAGGGGAAAAAGGGGGGAGAAAGCAACCGTGAGTACTCATCCAAAGTACTCGCAAGCAAGGAACTACACTACATATGCATGGGTATATGTGTAAGGAGGCCATATCAGTGGACTGAACTGCAGAATGCCAGAATAAGAGGGGGATAGCTAATCCTGTCGAAGACTACGCTTCTGGCAGCATCCGTCTTGCAGCATGTAGAAGAGAGTAGATTGAAGTCCTCCAAGTAGCATCTCCAAGTAGCATATCCAGGTAGCAACTCCAGTAGCATCGCATAGCATAATCCTACCCGGCCATCCTCTCCTCGTCGCCCTGCGGAAAAGCGATCACCGGGTTGTCTGTGGAACTTGGAAGGGTGTGTTTTATTAAGTATCCGGTTCTAGTTGTCATAAGGTCAAGGTACAACTCCAAGTCGTCCTGTTACCGAAGATCACGGCTATTCGAATAGATTAACTTCCCTGCAGGGGTGCACCACATAACCCAACACGCTCGATCCCATTTGGCCGGACACACTTTCCTGGGTCATGCCCGGCCTCGGAAGATCAACACGTCGCAGCCCCACCTAGGCAAAACAGAGAGGCCAGCACGCCGGTCTAAACCTAAGCGCACAGGGGTCTGGGCCCATCGCCCATAGCACACCTGCACGTTGCGAGGGCGGCCGAAAGCAGACCTAGCCTAGTGGCGTTCCAGTCCAATTCGGCGCGCGCCGCTCCGTCGCTGACGTCTGAAGTGCTTCGGCTGATACCACGACGTCGGGATACCCATAACTACTCCCACGTAGATGGTTAGTGCGTATAGGCTCGTAGCCGACTCAGATCAAATACCAAGATCTCGTTAAGCGTGTTAAGTATCCGCGAACGCCGAACAGGGCCAGGCCCACCTGTCTCCTAGGTGGTCTCAACCTGCCCTGTCGCTCCGCCACAAAGTAACAGTCAAGGGCCGTCGGGAACCCAGGCCCACCTCTACCGGGATGGAGCCACCTGTCCTTTCAGCCCCCTCGTCAGAATCACTTGCGGGTACTCAATGAGCTGACCCGACTTTAGTCACCATCTATATAGTATGTATGTATGTATAGTATATACCCGTGATCACCTTCCAAGTGATCACGGCCCGATAGTATAGCAAGGCAGACTGACAAGAATGTAGGGCCAATGATGATAAACTAGCATCCTATACTAAGCATCTAGGATTGCAGGTAAGGTATCAACAGATGTAGCGACAATGTCAGGCTATGCATCAGAATAGGATTAACGAAAGCAGTAACATGCTACACTACTCTAATGCAAGCAGTATAGAGGAGAATAGGCGATATCTGGTGATCAAGGGGGGGGCTTGCCTGGTTGCTCTTGCAAGAGAGAGGGGTCATCAACTCCGTAGTCGAACTGGTCAGCAGCAGCGTCGGTCTCGTAGTCTACCGGAGAGAAGAGGGGGAAGAAATAATGAATACAGAGCAAACAAAGCACCACAAAATATATCAAGGCAATACGCGGTGTTCGGTGTGCCCTTACGCGGTAGTAGGTGATACCGGTGAAGGGGGGGGGGAAACCCCCGGGAAAGTATTCCCGGTGTTTCGTGTTTTCGGGCAGAGGAGCCGAAGGGGGAAAGTTGCGGGTTCAATAGGTTAGGGGTGTGTGGCGGACGAACGGACTGCGTATCCGGATTCGTCTCGTCGTTCTGATCAACTTTCATGTAGAAAGTATTTTCATCCGAGTTACGGATTAAAAGATATGATTTTCTAAAGATTTAATCATTTTCTGATTTTAATCATTTATTTAAATTCAACATTATCCAAAACAGTGTTTGCTGACGTCATCATGACGTCAGCATGACGTCAGCAGTCAACAGAGATGTTGACTGGTCAACTGACGTGTGGGTCCCACTAGTCATTGACTGTTTAGTCTAATTAGTGCTTAACTAATCTAACTACTGTTTAATTAAACTAATTAGTTAGTTAGGTTAATGTAATTATGATTAATTAACTTAATTAATTCCTTAATTAATTAATTAATTAAATTATTATTATCTATTTATTTATTTATTTTATATATTATTTTTAATTCCCTTTTTTTAACAAAACGTTCTGGGGCTGGGGCCCCCATGTCAGTGGGCCAAAGGCCTATGCGGGCGTGCGGGCGTGCGGGCGCCCCGGTGCGGTTCGGGCGCACCCGCGCGGGGCCGAGCCCGACCGGGAAGGCGAGGCAAGGCAAGGCCACCGGGGAGCGGCGACGCTTGGCCAGCGTGGGACAGACGGCGGGATCGACTCGGGCGGTGCCGCATGGGGGGGAGGAAGCGGAACGGCGGACGGCGGCGGCCACCGCAGGTAGCGTGCGGGCG
>NC_057812.1:307540109-307551903 GCF_018294505.1 Triticum aestivum
GGGGAACGACGTGGGGGGGTGCGGGGGCGAGTGGATAGGGTTTGGGTGGGGGTGAGAGGATAAGGGAGGAGTGGGGGTCGGCTGGGCCGTGCGGGTGGGCCAGTTGGGCTGGCCTGGCTGTCAGCTGGGCCGGTTGGCCCAGTAGGGGTCCCTTTTCTTTTCTTTTGTTTTTACTTTTATTTATTTTACCTTTTCTGTTTTAGTTTTGTTTCCTATTATTTTAGTTTTATTAAAATACACACGTAGCATCTAATTTAGTATTTCAACTTAGTCCATAGTCACAAAAAGTCTAATCCTCAAATAATTTAGTTTGACATTTTATTAATTACAAAAGGTATTTAAATAATTGTTTTCACTATTGTTTTAATTGTTTTAGGGCCTTTAAACATTTTATCAAAGTTTGGTTTCTCCACCATAATTACCTATGTATTATTTGGTTCGCTCCGAACATTTAAATCTTAATATTTGAAAACTTTTATTGTTTGCTCGATTTTGAATTTGAAATTCGAACTAGATTCCAAACTAACGCGAGTTTATCCACAGTAACCGAGGTGACGTGGCATCATTAGTGGGGATTACTGTAGCTTAATTACCCGGGCGTCACAATTCTCGGGCACTTCGCATTCGTCTCGATATCAGAACCCAAGAAAGTTGAAGAAGCCTTCATGGAACCTGAATGGATTCAAGCTATGCAAGAAGAGCTTCAACAGTTTGAGCTGAATAATGTATGGGAACTGGTTAAGCGTCCTGATCCACGGAAGCACAATACAATAGGCACCAAATGGATATACCGCAACAAGCAAGATGAGCATGGTCAAGTTGTCAGAAACAAAGCTCGTCTCGTTGCTCAAGGATATACTCAAGTGGAAGGCATTGACTTCAATGAAACATTTGCTCCTGTGGCTAGACTTGAAGCCATACGCATACTGCTGGCCTATGCAAATCATCATAACATACTTCTATATCAAATGGATGTGAAGAGTGCCTTTCTCAATGGCAAGATTGAAGAAGAAGTGTATGTTGCACAACCGCCTGGCTTTGAAAATCCAAAACATCCTGACATGGTATACAAGCTCAACAAGGCACTGTATGGCCTCAAACAAGCCCCTAGGGCCTGGTATGACACACTCAAATACTTCCTGAAGAGCAAAGGCTTCATACCTGGTTCCCTAGATCCCACTCTTTTCACGAAGACATATGATGGTGAACTGTTTGTGTGCCAAATATATGTGGATGGCATTATCTTCGGCTGCACCAATCAGAAGTTCAGTGAAGAGTTTGGATATATGATGCAAGAGCAATATCAGATGTCCATGATGGGGGAGCTGAAGTTCTTCCTTGGCCTTCAAATACGACAACAACGCAATGGCATCTTCATATCTCAAGAGAAGTATCTCAAAGATTGCCTAAAGAAGTTCGGTATGCAAGACTGCAAAGGCTTCACAACACCAATGCCAGCCAAACATCATCTGGGTCCTGACGACAATGGTAAAGAGTTCGATCAAAAGGTATACCGCTCCATGATTGGTTCTTTACTTTATCTATGTGCATCTAGGCCAGATATTATGCTTAGTATTTGCATGTGTGATCGATTTCAAGCGGCACCAAAGGAGTCGCATCACTTAGCTGTGAAGCGAATTCTTCGATATTTGGCTCACACCCCAACTCTAGGATTATGGTATCCAAAGGGCTCAGAGTTTGATCTGGTTGGATTGTCAGATGCTGATTATGCTAGTGACAAAGTTGATCGCAAGTCTACATCAGGCACATGTCACTTTCTGGGACGATCACTTGTATGTTGGTCTTCAAAGAAGCAGAACTGTGTATCTCGCTCCACTGCTGAATCTGAATACATTGCTGCTGGATCTTGCTGCGCTCAGCTTCTGTGGATGAAGCAAACACTCAAGGACTATGGCATTCATCTGAAGCAAGTGCCACTTTACTGCGACAACGAAAGCGACATCAAGATTGCCAACAACCCAGTTCAGCACTCGAAGACAAAGCACATTGAAATTCGTCATCACTTTCTCAGAGATCATGTTGTGAAGGAAGACATTGATATCATACACGTCAACACTGAAGAGCAATTGGCAGATATCTTCACCAAGCCCTTGGATGAGAATAGGTTTTGCAAGTTACGGTGTGAGCTAAATATCCTGGAATCCTCAAATGTCCTGTGATCAGGCACACATCCTAACCCATATGCATATTGATGACTTAGATGTGCAACACACGAAGTGAAGTATATCTTCAATCAATGAAGACATACATTCTAAGTGTGAATACATTAATGTGGAATTTGACTTCGGAGCGCCACGATAATTGTGCACCGTGTCTGGGTCTAATACTTCCTATACGGTGGGTAACGCCACCACCAAACGTTCTATTTTGAAGTGTTTCACTCATGGCATTACCTTGCAATGTCTTCACATTTGGTTTGGCTTCGAACTCAACATATTTTCATGATTATCTTCACTATGTTGATTATATATATATATATATATATATATATATATATATATATATATATATATATAAGCTAGTGTTCTGTCCTCTACAACATTCACTTATAGCTATGTCTTCGTGTTGAATCTTTTGAACTAAGTGAATGTGATCGGACCCCAACTTCTCTATGCTTTCTATCTCAAACTCTATCTCTCCAAGTCATATGCATTCCATTGAAACTGTCGAATGTCTTCTCTGCGTCCTTGTCAGCAGAAGATACAGAGACAACCATTAAGTCCGTTTTCAATGCTCATTCCTCCACATGAAATCCGGAGAAGTAGGAACGACCACCCGACAATCCAGGCGTGCGTGGGACATGGAACAAACCCCAAAATTCCGCATACTGGCCACATGTTCCTCAGATGCGAATCTCTAGGGGCACCTGTGTAATAGCACAGTGCCGCCCCTGTGCCTATAAATACACACTCACAGCGGTCATTATCTCTTCTTCCACCCTCGCACGAACCCTAGCACCACCACTAGCTCTCGACGACGCCGGCGACGAAGCGCTTCGCTGCTGCAACCTCTCCGACGCCGTCTTCACGCCGATCACGGACATCGTCCTCTCTGCCGTTGCCGTAGGTGTCCTCCATCACCAAGTTAGGGCACGGAAGAGTGAACTGCTCGGCCTCATCTCCCACTCCATCTAGCAGTTCTCAGTGTGGTAAATAAAACTCCCTTTTTACAGCACCGTTGATCCTATTGATCTGTCACTTTCTACCACAAGCAGTTTCTGTTCACACAAGCTAGATCTCTCTCATACTGCATCTCATAACATGCCTAGTATATTCACTTCTGCTTCACAAAGTAGTTAGATTCCTCACTTGTACTGATCTGTGGATTCGTACAAATCTGGAACCAACTTCTTATCTATGTGTGAATGTCTTCGCACGATGAGGTCAATGTCTTCTAAACTGATTTATCTTCAAAATCTTCTGAGAATGCATATGACCTCTTCCCCTTCCCTCGCACCTTAATGCTGTCACAGGTACATGTCCGTGGGAGAATCCTTTGGTTCTCATAGTCTGCATTCATTTGCAGAATTCTTACAGCATCACATAAATTCTCCCGAAGCCAGTTCCTGTTGGTCCAGCAAACGAAAACCTTTGAAGCCTTTCAAGTTAAAGTTTATGGCTTCAGAAAAGGCAGCAAGGAAGGGTGGCAGAAAGCGTCATGGTGAGACCTCCAGAGATCTGCCAGATGAACTCTTAGAAATGTACAAGACAGATCCTGAAGAGGATTACAGTCAGTGCAAGACCTGAATCCAGTGGATTCGAAGATATTGGGCAGAACAATGGTTCAAATACAGATTTGTGACCCAGGAGTATGCTGAGAAAAACGCCATCAAGAGACCGTGGGGAGACATCCTATTCAAGAATCTTCTACCCAGGTCCAGAGATGAAGCCATTGCTCAAGGCTTCTATCCATGCATGGTCCGTGGACCACAGCCTGCTGATGCACACTCATTGTCACTGCTATGGTGTCGTGACGACAATCTGTTCAAGCGCAACTTCCAGTTTGCTCAAAACTCTGCGAAGCAGAACAAGAAGACTTTTGGGTTAGACTTCAACCCTGGTCCCTCATCTCCAAGGGCAGATGGCACACGACATGCAGAACCCAATGTCATCGGTCCTTTCGCCAACCTTGAAGGCCTCATCACCTACATCTTGGTTCAAGGGACTGTAGTGAATGAGCCTGCGGCTGACACTGAGTCTGATGACGCGCCTGCAGTGCCGAAGCCAAAGCAGTTGAAGAAGCCAAAAGCTTCAAAGCCAGCCCCTTCACCAAAAATCTCAAGGGCGAAGCCATTGGCAACTGCACCTCCTGAAGACAGTGTGCAGTCTGAAGATTTATCACGCGTCTCCAAGCCCCAGAAGGCCAAGATGCCTCTGTCTCACACTGGCAAAGAGCTAACAGCTGCTGCCATCCTGCGCAATGACGACATTGATCTGTCAAGTGATGAAGATCTTGCAGATGACGCTCTTGAGCAACTCATCAAGAGCAAAGAAGAAGCAGAAATCTTCAATGATCTGCCTCTCTTTGATGTCACCATCATCCACAACTTCATTGACGAGTGGTTTGACACGCCAAACATCAGCTTTGAAGATCTGCAGCTACCTATTGGCCTCAGTGTCGCCTTCCAAGGTGCCATTGCTTCAGAACTTGCTATTGCCCAGCGCATTGTTGAATTGAAGCAGAAGATTGACTATGAAAAGGCTCAGTTCAAGAAGCATATGGCCAAGCTCAGCGTGCAAGAAGTGAAGAACTTCAAGACAATGATGCACGAGCTCAAGGAAGCCTTTGTGAAGAAGCATGCAGAAGCTCAGGGTTCGCGTGAGCGCATGAAGACTCTGGCTGACAGATGTGTGCAAGCCTATAACGAGGCTGAGAAGCGCAAAGCACTTGGGCGTCCTGGCATCGACCCCAGGATGGCCGCAAAGAAGAAGAAGAAGCCTGCTACGGCTGAATCTGATGCACCAAGGCAAGAAGCAGTTCCGATTGTCTTCCCAACAAGAATGATTGGCTCGAAGCCAAAGAGCCGGTCAACAGCTTCAGAGCTCAAGAAGACAAGAACTTCTGAGGCTGAAGCCAAGAAGAGAAAACACTCTGAAGCCTCTCCTACTGCCCCCACCAAGAAAAAGAGAAAGACCAAGAAAGCTCGGGCTGCTCCCACAGAGCCCTTGATAGTTGAACCCATTTCTATGGTTCATCCTGACGCAGAACGTCAACTGACAGTTCATGAGCCGCTTCCACAGAGGCTCCTGAAGCTGAAGACATTCCAGCAGCTGATCCCATCGTTGCTGAAGACATTGGTCATCATGACAATGTAGAAGATGATGCAGTCCTTCCTCAGTGTGAAAACAGCAAACTCATCAGCATTGGTCGTCCACTGACGCCACTTGCACAGGATGCTTCATGGGCGGATCGCTCACAAGAGGAAGAAGACTATGAGGCCCAGCCCACTCCAACTCCACAGGCGTCGTCTGCGTTCTGCAGGCTTCACAAAGGTCCAAGGCCTCAAGTCTCTGCTGAAGACATTCCGGCTGCATCAGCCGTAGAAGAAGAAGTACCACAAGATCCCACTCCCTTGTTCCACCAAGAAGCAGTTCTCCAGGAGAACGTGCCTGTGACCGACCCTCCAGCTAGTCAAGTGGAGGATGAAAATCTTGAGGCTGCCACAACCACCAATGAAGCTAATGTGGAGCCCTCCCCAGCAAAAGCTTCAGAAGACAGCGAAGCCACTGATCCCGCCACTTCTGTTCCTGAGTCTGCTGCCGGTCCCCAATTCAACTATCATGTTGAGCACAGGCCTCAGGTCTAGAAGCCAATCCCAAGACTGCCAAGGTTTCCAGGTCCTGCATCAGCACCTAGCTCCTTCAACATCAATGGCTTCAGGGCAGACAACACGTTCTTCAATAGCTCCAGGAACCCCTACTCAAGGGAAAGGATATCATCTGATCGGTTCTGGAGCTGTCCTCAGCGAAGCTATTACTCTTGCATTCTTTACAACCAAGGTCGCATCTTCCCACACAAGCGCCTTGATGTTGAAGCTATAGCTGGTCTGCCCTGTCTAGAAGAAGCGTTGGATTGCTTCAAGCAAGTGGGTCTGCTACAGTTTGTTACTGATGAAGAGCATTGGAATGAAGAGCTGCTGCTCCAATTCTATGCCACACTTCACATCAAAGGGTATAGCAGAGATCCGAAGACTTGGGTCCTGGAGTGGATGACTGGCAACGTTCATCACGAAGCCAATGCATTTGACATCATTGAGCTCACTGGCTTGCCCACTCCTGGCGATCTCTTCGAGCAAGGCTGTCAGCTGCATGCTGAAGCTATTGAGAGCATCTTTCAGGGGCCAGAACCTGATATGAGTCAAATGCTCAGCATGATGAAGCCATTGCCCCAAGATGCTGCTTATCCCACAGAGTTCTTCGTTGAAGACCTTGAGTACCTGCCCAGAACCATCTATCACATCATCAGGCAAACTCTCTGGCATATCAAAGGGCACTCTCCAAATGCCGCTTCAGGGTGCAATGAAGACTTTGGTCTTCTATATACTTCATGGCAAATGCTTCAATGCACAGGACTTCTTCATACGCCAACTTGCTGCATCAGGCATTGATCTATTTGGTTTGAAGTTCTACGCCCCTTGGGTCATGCGGCTGATCAAGCTACACTCCGCCATCTCGTATCAGCCCTCAGCCCGCAACCATCGGATCTTCTTGCCTGATGTGGACATGTCTACTGAAGCCATATATTCTGAGACTGCCAAGCAACCTCTAAGTCTTCAGAATGCAGAACATCAGAGTTTTACTCAGAACGTTGAAGGCGTTGAAGTAGTTTCTCGGGTGTATCCTTTGGCTGGCACTACACGTGCACCACACCCTGCTTCAACTGAAGCCACTGACAGTGCCACTGCTCCAAGAAGCGCACTCGTGTTCTCAATGACCGAGAGCTTCTTGTGGCTCTACATCAGAAACAGGATAGGCATCATGACTGGCTGAAGCGTCAGATGAAAAGCCTCTTGGTGGATGTTAATCGCACTCGAAATCTTGCCACCAAGAATGCTTTCGTTGCCCATGAAACATGTCGCCGCACATGGAAAGGGCTCTCGATGATGTGTTCTAAAGCTGATCTTCAAGAGGATGGCTTCACTAAGAGATTCAAGTTTGACTCCACACCTCCTCGAAGGGTTGTGCTGCTAGGAACTCCATCCCTTGAAGACTCTGAGTTCTCTTCCTCTGCTGCCACAATGACTGCCAGAATTATTGAGGAAGAAGACAATGCTACTTCATCGCCACCTCCTTCAGCACCTCCAAGCTCTTCTGCACCGCCAAACAACACCAACAACCCTGCTACTTCACCTACTCCTCATGGGGACGAGTAGAGGCTCTATGTCTTCAAACCTTTTTGGTCATTACTGACAAAAGGGGGAGAAGCATATGAGATTGATAGTCTTCAAGCGGGTCCATATGGGTGGGTGCTTTATATTTTGCTTCGTGCTTACAACTCTCGTTTTTGCTACATTTGGTTCTTATGAGTTGTAACACTTAAACTAGATGGTCGTCTGCTACTTATTTGCCACCTTGCTTTGCGAAGATAAATTCCGCATGTGCGACGATAAATTCCGCACTTAGCTCATTCTGCAGACGTCCATTTTCCATTATGCATGTCATTATCTTCGTATACTTTCACATGCATAGTGGATTGTCATCATAAGTTGAAGTGGATCTCCACAAGTACAGCCTTCCATGTGCATTTGCATTCCAAAAGCAAATTAACTCATATGCACATCTTCAGGGGGAGCCCTTGCAACTTATGAAGACAATTCCTTATTCTTTACAATTTCACAGATTATATTCCCCGTTGAAAACTTCAACTAGTTTGTCATCAATCACCAAAAAAGGGGGAGATTGTAAGTGCATCTAGTGCCACCCCTAGTTGGTTTTGGAGTATTGACGACAAACCTAGTTGAGGGACTAATGTGTTTGTGAGAATTGCAGGATAACACAGGTAGAAGTCCCTCATTGATTCAGTTTTACTACCAGAGATGACCCCTAAAACTTTATGAAGACATTGTAGTCAAAGGTGGTATATGAAGATATTCACATTGAAGACTATGACAAGAGAAGACACGATATGAAGCGTATGGAGCTCAAAGACTTAGATCTTTTGTAGTTCTTTTTCTTTTGTGTTGAGTCATAGGAACCACCGTACTGTTAAGTGGAGTCCAAGAGAACCAGTCAGAATGACTGAAGTGATGCCTAAACCAAAAACCTATGTCTTCGAGTGAAGACTATGAGAGCGAATCTTGTCCAGAGTCGGACAAGTCAGCTTTGCTTGTAGCCCAAGTAAAGTTGCCGTGTGAGTTTGAAATCTGACTGTTGGGACACGTGTCAGTTCCTTAGTGACCCAGGGTCATTTCGGACAAATCAGGTCGGGTTGCCAAGTGGCTATAAATAGCCCACCCCCTACAACCATAAATGGTTGGCTGCTCAGATTGAAAGTACGACTTTTGTCGTTTGAGAGCAACCCACCTGGAAGCCTTTGAGAGAGAATTCCCTGCGAGGATAAAGCCCTAAGCACCAGAGCCAGAGAGAATTGGGCATCACTTAAGTCTTCTTGTCTATGTGATCTGAAGACTTATTACACTTGAGGACTGTGCATCCTCCAGCCGGTTAGGCGTCGCGTTCTGAGCATCCAAGAGACATTGTGGATTGCCGGTGAACAAAGTCTGTGAAGGTTTGGGAGTCTACCTTGAAGACTTACCAGAGTGATTGGGCGAGGTCTACGTGACCTTAGCTCAAGCAGAATACGGTGAGGACTGGGTGTCCTGAGCTGCGTGTTCAGGACTGGGTGTCCGGGACTGTGTGTCCTAAGGTTTAAATACCTAGCCGCTCCAACCAGACATACAGTTGTCACAGCAACTGGAACTGGTCCAACAAATCATTGTCTTCAACGAGTCACTGGTTTCATCTTCACTTCACTTTACTTACTGTTACTCCTTGTGAAGTCATTGTATGTTTGCTCTATCATTTGTCTTCACTGAGTGACTGCGTGTTCTGTTTGGCTTCACAATATCTTCCTACCCGATCCTTACTACCTAGCTGCTATTAGTCTTTGTGCTTTCACTTCATTGAATACTTGACTATGGTTTTCCTAGTGTAGCCTACCTTCCGCTGCATGGTAATAGGTTTAATTTTATCGTTTGTCTTCAAAACTCCCATGTTCTGAAGACTTTCATAAAAATCACCTATTCAACCCCCCTCTAGTCGATATAACGCACTTTCAAAGAGTATAATCCAAGTATCGAGTATACTCCAGGCAAGGCCAATGTGATTGCTGATGCATTAAGCAGAAAGGCTTATTGCAACAGTCTGATTCTCAAGCCTTATCAACCCGAGCTTTGTGAAGCTTTCTGCAAACTTAATCTGCAAGTTGTTCCTCAAGGTTTCCTCGCCAACCTTCAAGTCTCTCCTACCTTGGAAGACCAGATTCGCCAAGCCCAGCTTCTTGATGCTATGGTGAAAAAGGTGAAGATTGGGATTGCCAAGAATCAACCCAAGTACAAGTGCTACCGCCTTGATGACAAAGATACTCTCTTCTTCGAGGATCGTATTGTTGTACCCAAAGGTGACCTCTGTAAAGTGATCATGAACGAGGCTCACAATTCTCTCCTCTCCATCCACCCTGGGAGCACGAAGATGTATCAGGACCTCAAGCAGGCTTATTGGTGGACTCGAATGAAGCGCGAGATTGCTCAATTCGTGAATGAATGTGATGTCTGCAGAAGAGTGAAGGCAGAACATCAAAGTCCAGCTGGTCTCCTCCAACCTCTTGCCATTCCAGAATGGAAGTTTGATCACATTGAGATGGACTTCGTGACTGGGTTTCCAAAGTCCAAGCGTGGCAATGATGCTATATTCGTTGTCATCGACAAACTCACCAAAGTGGCTCATTTTCTGCCTATCAAAGAGTCGATCACTGCAGCTCAATTGGCGGAACTCTATACCTCTCGGATTGTCTCTCTGCACGGCATTCCACAAGTGATCTCTTCAGACCGTGGCAGCATCTTTACATCCAAGTTTTCGGATTCTTTTCAGAAGGCCATGGGCACCAACAACCGCTTCAGCACAGCTTTCCATCCTCAAACTAGCGGTCAAGTCAAGCGTGTCAACTAGATTCTTGAAGATATGCTCAGGGCTTGTGTGATCTCCTTCGGCATGAAGTGGGAGGATTGTCTTCCTGATGCTGAATTCTCCTACAACAACAGTTTTCAAGCAAGTTCGGGCAAGGCCCCATTTGAAATTCTGTATGGCAGGAAGTGCCGTACCCCTCTTAACTGGTCTGAAACCGGTGAACGTCAGCTTTTGGGTAATGACTTAATCACAGAGGTAGAGGAAATGTGCAAAGTCATTTGAGATAACCTCAAAGCAGCCCAATCCCGCTAGAAGAGCTACTATGATAGTAAGCACCGTGATTTGGCTTTCGAGATCAGAGATCATGTTTACCTCCGCGTCTCTCCTATGAAAGGTACTCGTCGCTTCGGTATCAAAGGGAAGCTTGCCCCTAGATACGTGGGACCTTTCAAGATTGTCGGCAAGAGAGGCGATCTCGCCTATCAACTCGAGCTTCCTTCAAACTTTGCAAATGTTCATGACGTGTTCCATGTCTCTCAGCTCCGAAAGTGCTTCAAGACTCCTGACCACACCGTCAAGTTCGAGGACATTGAGCTCCAAGAAGATCTCTCTTATCGTGAGCACCCAGTTGCTATTCTTGAAGTGACTGAACGCAAGACTCGCAATAAGTCAATCAAATTTCTCAAAGTCAAGTGGTCACACCATTCCGACCGTGAAGCTACCTGGTAACGCGAGGATCACCTCCATTCTGAGTACCCGGTGTTCTTTTAGTCCTAGATCTCGGGACGAGATCCTTTCGTAGTGGTGGAGTGTTGTAACACCCCGTATGTGACTTTCCCAATTTGTACTCCAACTCTTGCCATTTTCGGCGTTAAGTTATATTATTTTCTCGGGTTCGGGTTTTTGTCTCCGTGTGTTGTTATCGTTGTCAAGCATCTCATATCATGTCATCATGTGCATTGCATTTGCATACGTGTTCGTCTCATGCATTCGAGCTTTTTCCCCGTTGTCCGTTTTGCATTGCGGCGCTTCGTTCTCTTCCGGTGGTCATTTCTACATTTCTTTCGTGTGTGGGGATTAAACATTTCCGGATTGGACCGAGACTTTCCAAGCGGCCTTGGTTTACTACCGGTAGACCGCCTATCAAGTTTCGTGCCATTTGGACTTCGTTTGATACTCCAACGGTTAACCGAGGGACCGAAAAGGCCTCGTGTGTGTTGCAACCCAACACCCTTCCAATTTGTCCCAAAACCCACCATAACCTTCTCCATCATCTAGAGCGTTCGATCACGATCGCGTGGACGAAAACCGCACCTCATTTGGACACTCCTAGCTCCCTCTATGCCTATATAAAGGCCTCTCCCCGAAAATCCGGATCCCCCTCGTCTGAAACCCTAAAAATCATCTCCGCGCCGGCGGACAAATTTCCGCCCAGCCGGACGTGTCCGCTGCTCCCCGCCGCCGCCATGTGGCGCCTCCCTATACGCCCGACCGCCTCTCTCCGCTGCCGGCCCACCGAGCCCAGGCAGGGCCCCCGCGGGCCCATCCGCGCGCGTCGCCCGAACCGTCGCCCCGCCGCCTTCTCCTACCTCGCGCCGCCGCCTCCCCTTTTGCCGGCGCCCGCGCCACCGGACGCCGACGAGCCACCG
>NC_057812.1:307552354-307577165 GCF_018294505.1 Triticum aestivum
CCTCACCTCGGCTTCCGCGCCGCCCCGAGGCCACTGCGCCCTCACCGCCCGGCGGGGCCGCCGCCATCGCCGTCCTCGCCAAGTCCGGTCACCCGCAAGTCCCACGTCGCCGGATCCGGTCGTCTATAGTGATTCCGGTGAAGATCCAGCCGCCTCGTTTTCCGCGTTGGGCAAACCCTAGATCTGGAGGTAGTATTTTCAGCTAAGTCCCAAAAATCCCAGATCCATATGCTCCTGTTCATCATGTCGTATCTCTGCAGCCGTAACTCTGTTTTTGGCATATAGCATATCAAAATGTTCATCTCAGAGATTACATCATTTAATTCCATTGCATCATTTTCATTTGGGTGCATATTGATGCCCGAAATGCTGTTAGAAGATGGCTACTTGAGATAATTGTCAGATCTGCTGCTCCATTTAGCTTTTTGTCATTTTTGCCATGATTATTGTGTGCATGATATACCCATGAGTTCTACATATGTTTTGTTAAGGGTTTTATCATATTTCTAGAGGTGCAACCCATGTATTTTTGTGATGTGTGTGGTGACTAGCACAAGCTTGCCAAGTGGTGCACTTGGTAATTCTGATTTCAGGGACTTAGCTTTTCCACTAAGTCCTTGATCTGTTTATCTCTTGTTGCCATATGTTCATGTTGTTTCCTAGTGATCCGTGCCTCTTTTGAGGATGATCAGTAAGGGTGTTTTGTTAATATTGTAATGATATATCCATCCATGTCTTTGTTTGAAATTATGAAGCACCCTAGCTTGAGTCAATCGAGCTCTACTTTTGCTACTTTGTGAATCTGGGCAGATTGTCAACTTGTTTGCAATTTTGCCGATGATGTTGTAGTTGATCCATGCATGCCATGCTATTTTTCTTGCCATGTCTAGCTTGCATTTTGTGTATTCTTGATGTGTGTAAGCTTACATAGTCATGACTTGCACCGTAGTGAGTGCATCGAGCTCGTAAACATGCCTACTCGAGTTATGTTTCAGCATGTGCCAGTTTTCACTAAGTCTGAAAACTGATTATGTTTTTGCCATGTTCACATGCTTGGAATTGTATTTTCTGATCCCTTTCGGCTCAAGGTCACTAAGGGACTTTTGTTAAGCTCTTTGAGTAGCTCCATGCCATGCTTTAATTTGCCATGTTCAGGTCCTGTAACATGTAGTTTTGTCGCTCCGAAGAGTACTATTTGATCTGAAATTCCAGACAAGTGTTAATTTCACTAAGTCTGAAATCTGTTTGCCATATGCATTTTTGCCATGCTTGTTTGAACCTGTTAATGGATGAATTGGCCGTAGCTCAGTGCTAGACTTTTGTTAAGCATCATGAATGCATCCCTTCCATGTATTTTGTTGTCATGTTTGGATGCTTTAGCATGTTCATTTGGTTGCATTTAGATGTCTACTTGCTGTAAATCGCAGACCGGTGTCATATTTGAATCGCTTGCCATTTCCAAACCGTAACTCCGATTCCGGTGTTCTTTATATCGTTTTCAAGCGATTTCATCTCATCTTTACAATGGCACACTTGGATTTCCATGTTGAAGCCAGGTTCATGCATTCCTTGTCACATCTTGCATATGCATCCCGCATCGCATCCCGCATAGCATATCATCTTTGCATCATATTGTTTGAGCTTTGCGCATGGTTGATTGTGTCCTTGTTGCTTGTTTGTCTTGTTTGGGTAGAGCCGGGAGATGAGTTCGCTAACGAGGAGCCCGTTGAGTTTGCTTTCGAGGATCCAGTCAACTCTGACAACTGTGCAGGCAAGATGATCATACCCTCAAAATCACTACTATCTTTGCTATGCTAGTTTGCTCGCTCTTTTGCTATGCCAATGCTATGATGCCTACCACTTGCTTTCAAGCCTCCCAAACTGCCATGTCAAACCTCTAACCCACTATGTCCTAGCAAACCGTTGATTGGCTATGTTACCGCTTTGCTCAGCCCCTCTTATAGCGTTGCTAGTTGCAGGTGAAGATTGGAGACCGTTCCTTGTTGGAACATTTATTTACTTGTTGGGATATCATTATATTGCCATGTTATCTTAATGCATCTATATACTTGGTAAAGGGTGGAAGGCTCGGCCTCTCGCCTAGTGTTTTGTTCCACTCTTGCCGCCCTAGTTTCCGTCATATCGGTGTTATGTTCCCTGATTTTGCGTTCCTTACGAGGTTGGGTTATAATGGGAACCCCTTGATATTTCGCCTTGATTAAAGCTTTTCCAGCAATGCCCAACCTTGGTTTTACCTTTTGCCACCTAGCCTCTTTTCCCTTGGGTTTACGGAGCCCGAGGGTCATGTTATTTTAGCCCCCCCGGGCCAGTGCTCCTCTGAGTGTTGGTCCCACCGAGCGATGTCCGGGGCTACCAGGGGCAACTCTGGGCTGGCCTACCCGACGTCTGGCTCATTTGAGTGTGCCCTGAGAACGAGATATGTGCAGCTCCTATCGGGATTTGTCAGCACATTCGGGCGATGTTGCTGGTCTTGTTTTAACTTGCCGAAGTGTCTTGAAGAACCGAGATACCGAGTCTGATCGGAACGTCTTGGGAGGAGGTCTATTCCTTCGTTGACCGTGAGAGCTTGTCATGGGCTAAGTTGGGACTCCCCTGCAGGGATTTGACCTTTCGAAAGCCGTGCCCACGGTTATGGGCAGATGGGAATTTGTTAATGTCCGGTTGTAGATAACTTGAACCTTAACTTAATTAAAATGAATCAACTGAGTGTGTTACCGTGATGGCCTCTTCTCGCCGGAGTCCGGGAAGTGGACACGGTATTGGAGTAATGCTTGCGCAGGTTGTTCTCTAGTTTCTCGCTCGCGCTTTGCCTCCTCTTCTCGCTCTCTTTTGCGAATAAGTTAGCCACCATATTTTGCTAGTCGCTTGTTGCAGCTCCACATATAATTACCTTACCTTATCTATAAGCTTAAATAGTCTTGATCGTGAGGGTGCGAGATTGCTGAGTCCCTGTGGCTCATAGATTACTAATACACCAGATTCAGGGCCTGATGATTCCGCTCCAGGTGACGCGCTTGAGCTCAAGTGGGAGTTCGACAAGACTCTCAACGTTACTATGTTTCCTTTCCTAATGATCAGTAGTGGTGCCCAGTTGGGGGTGATCGGGATCGTGTCGCATGTTGGGTTATCTTTTATTTTGGCGACGTAGTCGGGCCATGAGTGTTTGGTTCATGTAACATTATTTATGTACCTTGATTGACGTGGCGAGTGTAAGCCAACTATGTTATCTCCCCTTTTATTATCTATATTACATGGGATGTTGTGAAGATTGCCTAATTTGCGACATATGCCTTCAATGCATTTATGCCTCTAAGTCGTGCCTCGACACGTGGGAGATATAGTCGCATCGAGGGTGTTACAAGGAGTTCATCCACGGCTTGGTGGAGCTGCTGAAGGAGAGCCTCGACGACATGCCCGCTGAGCTCAATGAGCTGGGGGAGTTGACCGCCGGCTTGGTGATGCTACTAAAGAATAGCATTGCGTCGGAGAAGAAGGCGACCGGCGAAATCCTGCAACTTCAGGAGGACAACGTGAAGCTCTACCATAAGCTCAACCTGTTGAAGGAGGAGAACACCGGCTAGAAGAATCTGCATGAGAATAGTAGTTCCTAGATGAAGATGTTGCAGGCCCTCGTCATGGAACAGAAGGAGGAGTTGGCGAAGCTCCGCATCGAGCATCCGGCTGCTGTCAAGGTACGTAATGCGGCCGTGGAACAGATGATGAAGGCCCGCGTCGAGAAATCCCGCGTCATGGACACAATGATGAAGATGGCGGAGGAGACGCGCAAGGAGATAGAGGTCGTGGAGGCGATGAAGAAGCAGTTACGACTCCGCGGCCAGCAACCCTTCATGTAGTGAGAGCAGCACCCTAGACTTGTGTGTGCGTCTTCCTTCTTTTTTGGGGGTGATAATCCTCCTTCTTTTGCTCCTGTGTTTCTTATTTTGCTTCGGGTGTTTCGCCGCACGTGTCACCTTCTCTGCGAGGCATGAATAGAACAATGCTAAAAATGAGATGACTAGGAAATTAGATCATTCTTTATCGCCAATAGAGCAATGCCTCTTGCTAGTAATATATAATAAGAGTAGAGAGTAGAGGATATGGCACTGGGCTGCCGTGTTTCGTGCTCCTCCGTCGTACTACTCCAGTGGAAAACTTGAGTATACCGCACGGTTCTTTGCTCCACCTCAGGTCATCAGCACATTTATACGAGCAGTCAAATCACAAGGCCCCGCCTTCCAGCAGTAATGAGCTGTCAAATCACAAAGGCCCTCGCCTCTCATGAAAAGGACCAAGCTAGACTGCCCCGCCCTCTAGACTTTTAAAAATGTATACATTTGTACAATAGTAGTATCGATGGATTGCGCCATGGAGCAAAACTATGCATATACTATATGACACTACCCACTATGAAGGTACTAGTAACATAGACTAGTAATTGGTCTATGTTACTCTCTACTATGAGCAGCCAAAGTCGAGGCGCAGATACCAACGAGGTCCTGGTTGTGTCTGTACTCGGACAACTCACCCGACTGCATGCGCACCAGGCAGACGAAGCTTGTGTCGTGTTGGTGCCGTGTGCAGCCCGCATATTAACCAAAACCTTGCGCCTCCATCTTAGCCTCCGCGTTTAAAACATCTCAATCTCAAGGCCAAGGAGCAACGCGAAACCTATGATAGACCCAATCGGATGGTTGAGAACACTACAATTCGTAGCTACACATGCGTGTGTGAGAGAGGATGAGTGCATGCGTGCACCTCTTCTTAGAGTACAACTCTATGTGGGTGGCATCGGCCTAGGGAGCAGTGATGGTGCGTGCGAGAAGTCCCGAGAGATAGGTGTAATGCGTCTAAAAAAAGACTAGTCCATAGCTCGCCACGAGGCTATTCCTGTCGAACGCCAAGCGTAAGATATGTATCCGACGGTGCCAGTTTTTGCACGTACACAGCAGTAGAAAAAGAACTAGTAGTACCATGGCATATGCTACACCACAGCCGAGAAAACATGCCGACATTACGCCATTCGGGAATAGTGCCGCACTTTGGAACTATAACCGTCAATAAATCTTGAGCGCGTCTCGTCACATTCCAAATTACTACTACTACCACGCTATATCTAATTGCAAACTTGTTCACACCGATCACAACCTAAACAGTTTCCCACTTAGTAGCATATTAGTAGTACTCGGTTATAAATACTACTATGCTAAGATGACTGCACATTCCTCCTCAACTCCTCATCCACAAGAAACAATCAAGCCATAGCCAGCATGAGTTCTGCGTCAAGAGATTTCCACCAGGGAGAAGTGAGCATGGAAGAGGAAGCACGAGAGATGTCCTGCCTCGCCGTGAAAGCAGCCGACATGTCCAGTGATACGTCTCCAACGTATATATAATTTTTTATTGTTCCATGCTATATTATATTCTGTTTTGGACATTATTGGGCTTTATTATACACTTTTATATTATTTTTGGGACTAACCTATTAACCGAAGGCCCAGCCCAGAATTGATGTTTTTTTTGCCTATTTTAGGGTTTCGCAGAAAAAGACAATCAAACGGAGTCCAAACGGAATGAAACCTTCAGGAACGTGATTTTTGGAACGAACATGATCCAAAGGACCTGGACCCTACGTCAAGAAATCAACGAGGAATGCACGAGGTAGGGGGGCGCGCCTACCCCCCAGGCGCGCCCTCCACCCTCGTGGGCCCCCTGTTGCTCCACCGACGTACTCCTTCCTCCTATATATACCATGTACCCCCAAACTACCAGATACGGAGCCAAAACCCTAATTCCACAAACATAACTTTCTTTATCCATGAGATCCCGTCTTGGGGCCTTTTCCGGAGCTCCGTCGGAGGGGGCATCGATCACGGAGGGCTTCTACATCAACACCATAGCCCCTCCGATGAAGTGTGAGTAGTTTACTTCAGACCTATGTGTCTATAGTTATTAGCTAGATGGCTTCTTCTCTCTTTTTGGATCTCAATAGAAAGTTCTCCCCCTCTCTTGAGGAGATCTATTCTATGTAATCTTCTTTTGCATTGTGTTTGTTGAGACCGATGAATTGTGGGTTTATGATCAAGTTTATCTATGAACAATATTTCAATCTTCTCTGAATTCTTTTATGTATGATTGGTTATCTTTGCAAGTCTCTTTGAATTATCAGTTTGGTTTGGCCTACTAGATTGATCTTTCTTGCAATGGGAGAAGTGCTTAGCTTTGGGTTCAATCTTGCGGTGTCCTTTCCCAGTGACAGTAGGGGCAACAAGCCACATATTGTATTGTTGCCATCGAGGATAACAAGATGGGGTTTATATCATATTGCATGAGTTTATCCCTCTACATCATGTCATCGTGCTGAAAGCGTCACTCTGTTCTCTTGAAATTAATACTCTAGATGCATGCTGGATAGCGGTCAAAGTGTGGAGTAATAGTAGTAGATGCAGGCAGGAGTCGATCAACTTGTCTTGGACGTGATGCCTATATACATGATCACACCTAGATATTCTCATAACTATGCTCAATTCTGTCAATTGCTCAACGGTAATTTGTTCACCCACCGTAAATACTTATGCTCTTGAGAGAAGCCACTAGTGAAACCTATGGCCCCCGGGTCTATCTTCCATCATATTAATCTTCCAATACTTAGTTATTTCCTTTGCCATTTATTTTACTTGCATCTTTTATTTCTCTTTATCATAAAAATACCAAAAATATTATCCTATCATATCTATTAGATCTCACTCTCATAAGTGACCGTGTAGGGATTGACAACCCCGTATCGCGTTGGTTGCGAGGATTTATTTGTTTGTGTAGGTGCGAGGGACTCGTGCGCGGCCTCCTACTGGATTGATACCTTGGTTCTCAAAAACTGAGGGAAATACTTATGCTACTTTGCTGCATCACCCTTTCCTCTTCAAGGGAAAACCAATGCGGTGCTCAAGTGGTAGCATCTAGCCGCGCAGCAGTAGCAACACAGAGGTCCCGCCGCGCCGCCGAAGTAGAACGGAGGTCCCACCGCGCCATTGATGTAGCAGACTGGCCCGACCACGCCGCGGAAGCAGCAGAGATGTCCCGGTGCACCGCCGAAGCAACATGGAGGTCCCGCCGCGCCGCGGCGCCTGGGAAAATTTCTCGCGGGCAGGCGAGGACTCTTATAGGCGCATGCATGCGATAGTCCATAGCCAGATGGATCAGATCTCCGGCTGGGCGAGGATGCAGGACGCAGCTACCGGTGTCATCCAGCAACTTGGGGAGGGCAATGCGAAGCTCCGGGGTGAGCGTGACCTGCTAAGGGCGAAGATCGCCGGAAGGGCAAAGCAAGAGGAGGAGACCGTTGTCGTGTTGCAGAGGACAGGCGTCATCATCAAGAAACTTATGAACGAGAATGCCATGCTCCGCATCGAGCGCAACAGGCTGGTGGATGAATCCATGGATGCTGCCAAGCAGCGTATTAAGGACATGAAACTAATGAAAGAGATCATCGCCCGCCACGAGAACTAGTCTCCGTGACCTGCAGTGCATAAAGAAAGTAGAGATCAGCAAGCCAGATCGTTGTATGTGTCTTCCTTCTTCTTTTGCCCTTGTGTCTTTCGGGCGTAGCCGCATGTGGCTTTTTTAATTATCTTCCTAATTATGTAAGACAATTGTTATCCACTCTCGTCGTCCTTACATATATTCACCAGTCTTGCTATAAGTCGTAGTAGATGCTATATAGGTCCGTCAGATCTTACATCAAGATTCGTGCAAAATTTTCTTTTCAGATTTTCTTTTTTCTCTCTTAAATCTCAGTCGAGTGAGACATTGCCACGCCATTAAACAGAGGCTTGGGCGCCATTAATGGTACATTGGGAGAGAGGTGGACGGCAGATGGAGGTCAAAGGGCTCTCCTCCCGATAAGCTCGCGCAGGGGTCTGATCGCACGCCTCCCGTACTCAAATAGCTACCCTGCATGGCGACTCCTAGATAATAACAAAAGGGGACGCGTGGCAGAACGTAAATGGTAAATAGAACGCCCACGGTTTCAATAATACTTGTGTTTCCGGTTGTAATGTGCCCACACTTGTTCCAAAATGACTTTGTTGATTGTTAATGTGTGCGCCTTCGCAAATCGGACATCAAAATTACCATAGCATGTTGGTGCCATGTCATGGCACCAAGCCAAGTTTCATGATTTTCATGCGTGTTTCGGATTTATAGGAATTAAAAAACCAAGTTTCTCAATGTTTCCAGCCGAGCTATGACGCCCAGATGTTTGAATTTCATTCCCATTTCTGGCATGGGACCTAGAAATTTACCCGAGGACACACATGTGATTTTTCAACCAGCTTTGCTGCATTGGAGCATGTGCCTGTATTTATAATTTTAATTATGCACACAAAGGTGACAAGTTCCCTCTCAGAACCACGAGCCTTCTTGAGAGAAGCTCCGGTTTGCAAGAAACTTATAGCAAAACTTGTTCCTATTCTGCATTTTTTTACCACAGCATGGTAGTACCATGACATGACACCATGCCAAGTTTCATGATTTTCAGACGTGTTTTGGATTTACAAGAATTTTAAAACCAAGCTTCTCAATGTTTTCAACCGAACCACGATGCCCAGATGTTTGAATTTCATTCCCATTTCTTGCATGGGACCTAGAAATTCACCCGAGGACACACATGTGATTTTTCAGTCAACTTTGGTGCACGGGAGCATGTGCTTGTAGTTCAAATTTGAATTATGCACATTAAATGACCAGAAACTCAATTAATGTATAAAAAAGGCCAAACGAACCCGGAATAATTCCAAAATTTAACATGGCACTCATATAGTTCTATGTTGCCCCTGTAAAGAAAATCTGGCGGTAGGCAGCGTATATTGTTTCACACACAAAGGTATAAATAAATAAATAAATAAATAAATTAGCCCTATTTAATTCTTGGGTTCTTATTATTTATGCCACTAGTTGTGTATCACTACTCAGTTTTGCCATTAGAAGTTACAACTACTCAAAAAATGCCATAGACCCATGAGATGCCTGCTCAAAAATGCAATTAGATATCTAAAAAATGCCATCGTTAAGTTAGATGTTTGCTCAGAAATGCCACTAGACATTGTTATTTTCACGTCAAACCCCATTGACCATGTCACATGACAAAAATAAGCCGATTCCCACAATGATAAGTTAATAGTGTCCAGCACAACACACCCCTCAAATAAAACTAAGCACCCTGGAATTCTTTGACAAAACTAAGCACCCTGAAATTCTTTCACAACTAAACTACTGGCTATATGATGTTGGCCATATATATTGTACATATATAATGTCAAGAAACGAGTGGTAGTACTGTACCAACTAAAAGATAAATGTACGAAATATAACGAGAAGAAACATAAGATAGTTCTGCTGGGGGCTCAGCACGACACACCCCTCAAATAAAACTAAGCACACCAGATATTAAACTAAGCAACTAATCCGGTAGACACTGCATTAGAACCACCATGAGCAACGACACTGCCACCTTACTCGGAGTCCTCGTCCATGTCCTCGACTTCGTCCTTGTCCCTCTTTCTCTCGGGCTATACTTCTTTGCTTGAACCACACACTTGGCTCTTGCTCTTCATCCAACCCTTGTAGATATTGAAACAAAGGTAGCCATCCATTGCAGCATAGTCGATGTGGTCCATATCTAGTACATTCCACTGCCATGCATGACGATGAAATATGTACGAAGGTTTCTCTAGTTTACCGTACGAAGGATGAACCATGGCTCCTGCCAGGGTCAGCATTGAAGGTTGATCAAGGAAGGGCACCGACCCTTCCTTCTGGAGGTCGAAGGGGTCACCTACAATGAGGCCTATCTGACCAAGGATTTCCTTGTCGTTCCTAAAGTCTACAGTAACGAATTTGACTCGGCCACCCTTGAGGAACTTCTTAAAATCCTGGCACTCAACATCGGCATGGCATATGTGGTAGACCAAGCATAAGTCATGCACGCAAACCTGGATCACGACGGGCTTCTTCTTCTCTGCCTCCTTTAGTTTCTTCTCGCTTCCCATGACTGTGGTGTACTCAACATCTAGCCCAGTGACCCACTCATCATTTGAGTTTTCGAATATGCGTCTGAAGCGAGCAAGGCATTCTTTCACCGTTGCGGAAGAACGGGTGTGGATGATGTCGAACTCATCACGGGTGATGGTTCTGACCTTGTAGTCACTGCCAATCATGGAGATTTGGGACGCCATGGATTTGGGAGGAGGGATAGGATTAGTGGAACTGCCGTAATGTGAAAGGAAGGGATGACTAGGAGCGGTTTATCGATTGTAAAAATGTCGAGTGGGGGGGCGGGGCGTGTGTGAATGGCAGGGTAGTCGCTTGCCTGGTGGATAAATGGATTCATGCACAGTACTATGGGGGCCCAATTATATGTCATGTCTACTCGACGCCCAATTAAATGGCTTTTGATGTCATGTCAAGCGTCGGGGAAATTACAGGTGATACAAAGCTTTCCATTCTCCCATGATACGGGCTTCTGAGAGCCCTTGGATCTGAGATCGAACGGTTGCATGGCGTGATTCTTCACCTATGGGTGAATATCCTATCCTGGAGGGTTATTTTGCAAATTTTCAGCAACTTACCATGCGACTATTCGATCTCAGATCCAAGGGCTGCCAGCAGCCCGTATCATGGTCGCGCCTACCACGACCGTCGCCTCGGTCGCGCCCTTGGAGATTTAACACGGTGCGTTAGGCTATCTGATGTTGGCATGTCATACATAGTCATCACTTAGTCACTCATACAACAAGGTTAGCTATAAGATTGGCTATAAGAGTATTTTTTTGTTTACTTCTCTCTATCTCTTTCTTCGTAGTATTTATTGCATTCGCCAAGAAGTGACCTCTTCCAATGAAATGGTGCTTAGATGAGGTGCTATGGGCATTAAATGGCTTAGCAACTCAAGTCCCCAATGCATAGGTGCTTAGTTTTTTATTGCTAAGTTTGCTTCATCTAGGTACATGCGCTTAGCACCGTTTCTTCCTAGGATCACCAAACTAGTCTCTCTCTTCTTAATTAACTTGCCACATCAGACTTTATGCCTATGTGGTAGGCTTAGCACCTGTAGGATCAAGTACAATAGTGGGCTATAAGCCCGCTTTACATGGCATTTTTTCATATGTGGGGGAAAGAAGGAAGGAAAAAGTGGAGGAGTGGGCTCTCAAGCAAGAGCCAGCCTCTACATGGTGGAGCATCAGGAGAGGCACCTGTATGGAGGTGGTCAGGAATCGGGAGACTCAAGCCGATCATAGCGCCGCAGTTAAAATGATAATGGCTAGTCAAATCACCGGGCCCCACCTGTCCAGCAGTAACTCACTGTCAAATCACATAGCCCTACGTTTGCAGTAGCCTACTCCCTCATCTTCTTGCATCTCTGTCGAACCGACTAGGCGGAATTGCCCCGCCTACCGCGCGGGAAAAGCCCCGCCCTCGACTTTTAAATAGTATAGTATACTAATTTTGTATCTATGGAGCAAAGCCTCAAGAAAATGGCGGTACACATGTACGGAGTATACAACACGCCCGTCACGTTCGCGTCGCACCCCAGACGGTCGGTCGGTCTGGCATGCCGCTCTTCGAATGGAACGCGCGTCATATGGCATTTGCACACACATGTGGTACCGCAATTGAGAACCGACCATAGGCACACTCCCCGGCCCCGCAAGCCGGCTGAGTTAATAGAAGCACATACTCCACCTTGGTACCTGGACGATCCCTGCAAGACACGGAAGATCAGTTCGTCCATGCATGTGACCAGACTCCAGCAAACACGCCTGGATTGGCTATCGTCTACATATAATGCAGGCTGTGTTGTACATGGCTATAGTTCTGGTGAGAAATCTAAAAAAGGTTTCTTGTCATCTCGCAAAATTAGGTGTCATGTGCTTCGGATCACTTCGAGGGCTAAACAGCGACAACTGAGTTGGGCTAGTCATTGGGGGCACATGCACGAAGATTACTCGGCTGCCATCTAGGTCAAGCCGGCTATGTTAATTAGGACATCTATCGACGGACTCCTTTTCTACAAGTTTATCTTTAATTTGAGCTTTGATCCTCGTCTAGATTGTCCGTCGGGATTCATCTTGTCTCCTTTGGGCAGTGAGGTTATGATTTCTTGTCATGTGGCATTTTTCGTGTTATATGTTATAATCCGGTGCTTTAGATCAAAATGACGACATCTGCGCCTCCGGGGCACGTGCATGAAGACTTCTCAACAGTCATTGCCGAGGTCAAGCCAGCTCCGGCCGATAGACAAAAGAAACCTAGTACTCCACTATATAGGCAAGAGACTCCGCGCATGCTTGCTAGTGTTGCTCTCTTCACACTGTCTCGTCCTCTCCAGATCTAAACCCGACAGCAGTGGACACACACTCTCTCTGTACTCACCGCTGGTCACAGATCCAGCCGGATCCTCTCCACCGAGGAAGGTGAGAAGGTGCAACGTTCACACGGTCGTCCTCGGCGATGGCTCTTACCCACTGCCGGCGCGTCCCGATCAGCGTGCCCTGCCATTCTCTCCCAAGCATCGCTGGCGAGGGAGGGCCTCTCACCCCTTCTTCCTTGCTGCCGTAGTGTGGGCAGATCCAGCCTCCCGCCGCCCACCTAGCGACATCCCAGCGACCCTCATGTATAACTTCCTTCGAAACCGGCCTTGCTCTACTTCCCGAGCTCCTAACGTCGCTGCATGTGTATCTTTTACTATTTCTCAGGCCCCCTCGTGTAGATAGGATCGATCGACTGTTCGAAAACCACCTAATTTTTTACTGTTAAGAGGTAAAACTAGTTCATGCACTCGAATCTAGTAGTACTTGGTTCAAACAAGGAAGAAGGGGGGTGGGGGCAGGGGAAGATTTGTTACCTGAATCTAGGACTTGGTCGAAAGAGGAAATAATTGGGGCGAAAAGTAGCAGCGACTGGCTATCCAACTGGTCTCTAGGTCTAATAGGGAAATAAAGGGAACGTAGTACAAACTCAATATAAACCCGATCTATTGGTTGAAAAAGGAAAGAAAGTGGGGACTGGGGGACAAGTCAACAGAGTAAGTCCAGCACTAGATGTGCTAGCCTCACACAGTATAAGGTGGCTATATACCGAACAAAAATGGGACCAACCCAGATACCCTCTTCTGATGTTTGTTGCCCCGAGCCGCTCTTATGTAATGCCACTGGTAAAATGTAGCAGTCGCACTGTTAAAAGTAAGGACACGTTAAACAAATGTTGCTTTCAGTATAATGCCTCCAGTAATATGAATCAATGGCACTTTTTTCATGTCCTGCTAAATTTCCCATTAAGATAAGTTGCTTCTTTTCGTTAGAGATGCAACTGCCCTGGTCCGCCTACTCTCCAGGAGCTTCACAACCAACCTTGATGTTGCTCAATTTTATTGCAAGTAATGAAGAAGCTCTGTGGGTTTCGTTTTCTGATGGAAATGGAACCGGGACTGGAGCCCTTTTCTTAAAAAAAGAAGAAGAAGCTGCTAGCTCATGGGACATTGCTTCATTTTAGGTGAACTGCACCAAAAGGTCCCATGAATTGAATCATCCATGTTGGTGACTCGTGTCATCCCTTCTATGATGGCGTTGACTGCGGATATGGTTCCCATCACGAGGTATGTTCCTTTTTGGTCTGACCGTTTGCCAAAGATCCTGCATGTTGATCCTGCTCTTGTGCTACTATTTTGGCACTGCCATGATAAAGTAGTAATGTTATTATTTTGCACCTTAATCTAGTGGCACTATTAATTTGAGCCAATGTTTTGGCACCGCTAGTGCCACAGTTTTTTATATATCGAAAGAGGGGGTTCCCTCCGATTTCATTAAAGAAACCCAACCATAGAGAACCATTATCCAACAACATCTCAGTGTAAGCGGGCAGTTATGCAACTACTACTAGAACGGGTTGAGTACTAGCAGGAGAAAAGTTCACCACATAAGCTAGGCAGGTAGGGGGACGCAACACTAGCTCGACCAAGTTTGGATTACAACCCAAATGCTACCACGGAAACATCAGGGGGAAGATAGGACTGAAAGAGCCAGCTTCAGCATCCCAGTCTAAGCACCCACGACCTTCATCCTTGCAACGCACGGTACACCTCGTTTTCCACCTGCTTGACCCTAGTGTCACTGATAAAATGAAGTAATAATACAGTTAAAATAGAGCGAGTGTCCTCTCTATCATTTCATTTCCAATGTAGATAAAGAAAGTGCTTCTCTTTGTTAATGTATGTTTCATCAACTAGTCCCATTGTTAATGTTTAAGCATTTCTGCAAACTGGAGTGCTTAATTTTAGTTGATATGCACAAAAATAGAGATTTGAATGTCGCAAGGCCCCTCCTTGTACTACCACTGTACACTGATTTTCATTACTGGACGAAGGTGTATCGGGGAGACTTGGGTCGATTTCTAGTATGATGTAATATTTTCTTCTGTTTATTAGTGTATGTTTCATCAACTAGTGCCACTATAATCTAATCACGCCTTTTCATTATCTGTGCAAACAGGGTTATTCAGCTGCATTTTCGTGGAACTGCACAAATGTACGGATGGAACCGACATATATGCGGAGTGCGAGGTGCCAAGTAAAAATTACCGACACCAACCCTGCTCCATCTAAGCATGGGCATCCACCACCATCAGTGGGATGTGTGGCTCTCATTGTGGACGGATCTTTCTCGGCAGCAAATCCTCTAACCAAATACTAGTATCTTAGACTTAAAAAAATACTAGTAGCTTATATTGGCAGTTTTCTAGGGGTGTACTCTTTTCTGAAAGAAGCACCAATCTATTTTTCTTTATTTGTACACAGTGTTACAACTTTGGCCCAAAGGTCCAGAGCTGTTTTAGGGTGATTGGCGTAGTACTCGGAGACTGATTGTAAGCATGATTTTTATTAGTTGTCACACTGATTGTAAGCATGAGCAGATGGAAGATTAGGTTAGTGCGAAGCTTACCTTAAACCCTAACGACGCTATCGAAACGAGGCGAACATCGAGGGAACCGTGGAGAACAGCGGGGAAACGACGTCGCGCCATCCGGCCTCCTCTTGCGGTGGGAGAACGAATACTCTTGTGGCTCCCGCTGGCTCTGCACCCTCACAAACGGCACACCGTACTCGATCGATTCGTTATCCTCTAGGTGCTCGACCTTCGACCTGTATGCCCACCACCTCCGCCCGACTTTCTCCTCGGGCGAATCTGTCTGCTCCATTGCCCAGAGGAGTACATCGCCGCCCTCATCGCCGTCGTCTCTCTCTTTCGCATACATTGCCACATGGCCCTCACCGTCCTCAAAATCTCCCACTCATTGTCAAACCAAGTAAGGATCTCCTTCAACCAGGCTAACTTTGGCTGGTCGCCACTGGCGATCTGCCAGATTCGCTGCTGTATCCCCTTCATAGATGTCCTTCTGAGTGGTCCGGTGCTAGCTTTGGAAGATGGGAGGAGAGACGGTGGTCTAGCAATAGAGAAGTGGGAGAGGCGAGACTGTGGTTTTGGAATGGAGATGATGGAGAGGAGAGGTTCCCTGCCTATCGGTCGCTGACAGGTGGGCCCCGCGCTTGGTGGGACCCATGTGTCAGTGTCTCAATGGCAAGATGGGCTACGTCATGGATCCTCGTCCGAGGAGAGAGGAGGTGGTTTTGCAATGGAGAAGAGGGAGAGGCGAGACAGTGGTTTTGGAATGGAGATGATGGAGAGGAGAGAAGGTGGTTTTGCAATGGATAAGAGGGAGAGGAGCGTGCGGCAGCGATTTAGTATTGGACGTGAGGGCCGGCGCGCTATGACTGGATCAAAATCAAAATCAATTTACCCTTCAATTAAGAAAGCGACCCCACATTAACTAGTCTCCCTTTAATTCTGGGTCATAATTGACCATGATTTTCGCAAATAAAATATATGTTATACGTTGCAAAAATAATATAATTTGAAAGTACATTCAGATACGAACCGAACGATACAATTTTTGGTGACATGCATTCACATTTTTCTTGTCAAATACAGTACGTGGTCAAACTTTGACCCAAAATACGCAAAACAAAAAATACTTCCGAGACCAGTGCCGCTCTTCCACTCTTCTCCTCTTAAACCACCACCGCTCCTCTCCTGTTCCAATCTAAATCCAGCGCCGCTCCTCTCCTCTTCCATTTCAAAACCACCGCCCCTCCTCTCCTGTTCCAATCCAAAACCAGTGTCGCTCCTCTCCCGTTCTAAACCAAAACCAATGCTGCTCCTCTCCTCTTCCACTCAAAAACCACCACCGGGGAGTGAAGGTGTTGCGGAGAAGTAGATCGATGGAGGAGTACAACCGATACGTGAGGATCGCAGACGGCGACCCTATGAAGCTAGCTAGGATGTTGGAGATATAGTCTTGGTTTGACAACAAGGACCAACTAGCGGCGACGGCGACATCCATGGCCAAATATCTGCAACAGAGCGAAACGGCGGCGATACTTCCGGAGGGAGTCACGCGGGAGTACATAGAGCTGCTCCTCTAGGCCATGGAGCAAACATATTCACCGAATCCGATCGTGAGGGAGCGGTGGTGGGAGTATCGATCCCAGATGGAGCATCCACCAGAGATTGAAGGATCGAGCATCTACTGGGTGCCGTTTGTGAGGGTGACGTGCCAGAGTGAGCCGTTGGAGTCTTCGTCGGCCGAACCCAACTACAAGAGGAGAAAAATAGTTGGCCCGATGATGCTTCCCCGCCATCCTCTCCCTCGCCGTTCACATCGTCTCACGGGGCGGCTATCTGCCACCGAGGAATAGGAGGGATTTGCTCCCCCGACCAATAGTCGGGCAGGTTGTGAATTGTCAGGAGGAGCTTAGGGTTGTTAGTATTTGTAGGTTGTGAATTGTGTTTTGTGTTGTGTATTTTGAGAGTACTTTCAGATATGAATGTCTTTTGAATTTCAGATTTGCAGTATTGAACATATGAAGTATTTTATGATTTCTAGAGATCTATTTTTAGCACTTAAAAATGTAGTTTCATAGGAGTATAAAAGTGCAGACAATGTGATTCTCAGAGAAGAAACTGCAAGTTTCAGTTTTAGATAAGAAACTCCAAGTTCAGTTTCAGATAAGAAACTGCAACTTTCAAAGGCAAAGCATTTATATTAACATGGCCTTTTCAAACAGTGTTAACATCATGATGGAAGTTTTATTCATGGTCGAAACTGGAACTACCAGCCAGTTAACATCATGCTGATCAACATTCATGGATAGCACATCTTCATATGATGCACAGTCAAAAAGATATGCTATTTTCAGAATGCCCACACAATGTTGAGTGTGCGAAAAATAGAGAAAACAAGGGACAGAGTTTTGGCAAGTGTAGGACGTGGTGTGCGTAGATGACAATTGGGACCCACATGTCAATAAAGGCAGAGGCAAAAATTTTGGAGATATTTTCTCTGCACAGGTGGAATCGAACCCGGGTGGAACATCTGTCGGGAGTGTCACTCGGCCATTGGGCTAGTTCAGTTGTTTCGTTACTAATAAGGCACTTCCTCAAGTTGTCGGATCTCCTCCAGCGCCTTTGTGCGCTTGCCGCAACGCCGTTGTCTACCATTGTAAACATGTTGAACAAACGCGAGGAATCTGGAGAGGACTGTACGTGGAGAAGCGGACAGTCGGGACCCACCAGGTCTATGGCCGTACGGAAGCAAGTGCCTTATCGAAAAAATACTTCCTCCTAATGCTATGCTGACATGGGGGCCCACGGGTTTGTCAACATAGTTACATTTTTTAGGTGCTTCAACGTAGTTACTATAGGAGATAAATTCACAACGAAACCGGGGAGCTGGCAGGTACCATTTATTATCACTGGGGCAGCCAGTATCAGCTGGTTATTGGGCTGCCCCGTCTAGGCTTTCTTTTTTAACATGCGCAGCCCACGACCTCGGATGGGAGGTCCCTATGGACCTCCCATCCGAGGTTTTATTTTTCCTGAAACATCGGCAGCCCAATTTATGTATTTTTTTGAAGAAAACGCAGAGGTCTGTTCTATTTTTCTATATAAGAATAGGAACGCCTGGTCCAACTTATGTTTCCCTTCTAACTATATTATATATATTTAAATTATTTTATATGTTATTATATATTATTGTTATTGTCATCATATATTTAACAGATACTTACATATGTAAGAAAAAAATATCCCACGCTTTTGAACACAATCACCAGGATTTTTGTTGCCAAAAAAATCTAGGATTTTATTGTTAAGAAATTATTTTTATAAGTTAACAATGACAATAACAATAATAAATAATAAATCACTTATTATTTAAATATATATATATAACAAAATGTTCAGCCCCTGTTTATTTTTTGATAACATTGCTGTGTCCACCCCAACATTATAATTAGAATCAGCCCAGCAAAATCGTGTATTCCGAGAAAGTGCAAATGGCCTGTAATTTTTAGGAAAAACATAAATGGGCCGCATGGACGCTACATTATTTGTTCACCTAGCCCATCTAATGGACTGTAATTCAAAAAGAAGAGATCAAATGGACTATAAATTCTACCCCGCAAAAAGACTGTAAATTATGAAAAAATGGGTTGCATACGTGCCAATTTTTGGAGGCTGAAATGTGGGCCAATAGGGCAAAGCCAATGCAAGTCGTTGTCAACTTAGTCAACAAATGATTCTGACATCGTTAGCCGTTGGATTTACATCCAACAACCGGCATCCATCTTCAATCTCTCGTCTTCTTCCTCCAGCGCCGCCGGGACCACCTGCTCCCGCCTCCTGCTGCTAGCAGCTCTGCTTAGCATGCTTCGCTATGAAGCGCTACTCCACCGTTGGCCAGGCCATCCCTCCACACCTGCACACATCCTGTTCTTCTTCATCGACTGCGGAAGCACACCGCACAAGTGCCAGTTAACCCTTGTACACCTCTCCGTCTGCGACTCTACTCCCCGTCTTCCCATCTCCGGCTCGTTGCTGTCCGAGGCCTCGCCGTCGTCCACCACCTTGGATGCGCTGGGTGCGGAGTGGTCAACATGGTCAACGAACAACATCGTCGGAAGTAGACTGTGCGTGGAGAGGCTGATAGCTGGGTCCATGGCCGCGCGCAAGGAAATGCCTCCTTATTACGTACTAAATAATGATTCCTCCACCTGACAACTAGGACCCACCGGAAGGGCCTCTGTATTTCATGAAAAAATGTTCCCACCGCTGACAGGTCGGACCCACCAGCTATATCTTCGCACGCAAGGAAGTGTGTCCTTATTACGCACAAAAAATGAATACCCCCTGCTAGTTGGGACCCACCTTGGTGGGAGGCTGACTTGTGGACCTACTAAGTTACCGGGGACGGAGTGCTTTGTCAACTTAGTCAATATGAATGATTCTAGCTCCAGTGACCGTACGATGTCCATCCAACGGCCGTAGTGCTTCTTCAACCTCTGGTCTTGTTGCTCCAGCCGCCCAAAGCAGCGCTGGTCGTGCCGCATGCTCCTGCCTCCCGTGGCTGGTTGTGCTGCCGTGGAGGCCTCACCGCCCCCCTACTATTCGCACCATAGCCAAGCCATCCCTCTACTCACCCACACCCCCTGTTATTCTACGGTGACGGCAGCCTCACACCGCAGCGAACCAGTGAACCCTCGTAATGCTCTACACGTGGGCATCGACTGCCGCATCTTCCCCGGATCCACGTCGTCCCCTTCCTAGGCCTTGTTGTCGTCCACCGCCCTGGTGCTCTCGGCATGGCGTGGTCAACGTGGTCAAGGAATGGCTTCCGTCAGATGTGGACTGTATGTGGAGAGGCTGACAGCTGGGTCTACGGCCGTAGCAAGGAAGTGCCTCCTTATTACGCGCAAAATAATTATTCCTCCACCTAACAGCAGGGACCCACCGAACGGGCCACCATATTTTGCGAAAAAATGTTTCCCCCTGACTGCTAGGACCCACAAGCAACATCTTCGCACGCAAGCAAGTGCGTCCGAGCAAAAAAACGATTCACCCCCTGTCTGCTGGGACCCACCAGCTACATCTTCGCACGCAAGGAAGTGCCTGATAGTCGGGACCCACCTGGTCGAAGCATACGTAGCGTTGTCATTCTGGTCGCGAACGTGTACGTACATACTGGTCGATGTAGAGGCGCGCACGTATCATAGTAGAGGCGCGCACATAGCATGTACAGCGGCCAGGGTGCAAGAAAGTAAATACAGCCACGTACTTACATACGGGAGGGGTCTCGAACGCCTACTCGCGCGTACGTATGGCCAGGGCTCATGTACATGGCTGGGTCGGAACGAAGAAACAACATCGTCGTCGTGTTCATGGGGAGCCAACCGGTTGGGTCAGAACGGAATGCGTCGTCGTGTTCATCGGGAGGGCTTGGACGGAACTACCGATGGAAACGAGGCTTGGCGTACCGCAAAACAGAGGAAACAGCCTTGTATTCGACCGGCCACATTCGAAACGGGATCCTGTTCATCGGGAGGGGTCTGGCGTACCGCAAAACAGAGGAAACGGACCTCCTACGGTTGAAACGAGGGTCCTATTGATCGGGAGGGGTGTGGCGTACCGCAAAACGGAGGAAACAGACTTGTGTTGGAGCGCTACAGTTGAAACGGGGGTCCTGTTCATCGGGAGGGGTGTGGTGTACCGCAAAACAGGACTCCAAGGGATACTGTTCATCTCCACCGTCGACCCCCTCCAGCCTCCACGGGCTACTGTTCATCCACCGTTGACCTCCTCCAGCCTCCACCTGCGACTGTTCATCCACGGGCTCCTGTTCATCCAACCTACACCGCGCGCTACTCCACCAGCTACTGTTCAACCAGCCCTCTCCATGGCTCCTATTCAACCACCCCTCCATAGGCTACTGTTCATTCATCCCTCCACCATATACTGTTCATCTTTCCCTCCACCGGGTGGTCCTGTTCATCATGCCCTCCACGGGGTCTTGTTCATCCAGCCCCAACCGGCTCGATCGATTGGGGTCCTGTTCATCCAGAGGAAACACCACGGGGTCCTATTCATCCACCCCCACCGGGAACTGTTCATCCAACCCGCCCCCCCAGCAACGCTCATTGTTCATCCAGCGGCAGCATCGATCGGCTTCAATTAGCGGTAGTAGCAAAGGAATCGCTCGATCGGGTTCAGTTAACAGCCATCGATTGATCGCTTGGGTTTAGTAACACGTATCCTTCAGTGCAATCGCTCGGGTTCAGTTAGAGCCCAACGCCTCGCACCCAGACGCGTGCGTGTACGAGAGAAACACGCATCGCTCGGTCCCGACCACCCACCCTAACCGGGAACACCCCGATATTTTCCACGCCCTCGCTTCTACCATGGTTTTTTTCGTCATGGACGGCCCAGAGAATGTCATGCAACTGCGTCTTCGGCCCGCCCAGGACGAAAAGCCCATTTTCTGTCATGATTTTTTTCATAGAAGTAGGACCCCACCACATCTATGATGATACCGGGTTTTGTCACAATTATTGTCATAGAAGTGTCAGGTGTCTTCCAAAATTTTCGTTCGGCCCAAAATTTCATGGATGTGTCTTTTTTTGTAGTGGTTGTGACGCCCCGAGCCCGTTGCGCCAGGTGTCTTCCAGTTTTTCGCTATTGTTGCCTTGTCATTCGCTTGCGTGTTGCATCTTGCCATGTCATCATGTGCATTGCATCATCATGTTTTAAAAACTTGCATCCGTCCGGGTTCACCCAGTTCCGTCCGTTGTCCGTTCTAAGCCCAGACACACTTGCACACACCCGCGGCACCTCCGAAATATTATTTTATAAGTGGCCGGAAAGTGTTCTCTGAATGGAGTGGAAGTTGGCGTGCGGTCTTATTATACTGTAGGTAGACTGCTTGTCAAATTTCATCACGTTCGGAGTCCATTTGATCCCCAACGGATAACTATAGCGACAATATAGTCGGTCAAACGTTGGACGTTGTTGGTCTCCGAAACTGCCGCCGGGCCTATCCTTCTCTTCTCTCCTCATCTCCGCTGACCTGTTGTCAGACCGTTTGTCTTCCTTGACGATTCTTAGTCCAACCATACAGTTGACCTCGTCTGCCTAACCCCTCTTTGCACAGTACATCGACCCCTCGCCTGTGTTAGAAACTGCCCCGAACCCGAACCGCTCAGTCATCACCGTTGCATTCAGATCATCTCCTAACATCCCTAAAACATCCTCATTTTATTCATTGGACACCCTAGCCTATTTTTTCATCCGTCCGACTATGATCAGAGGGGCTTGATAGCTCCTACCCAATTCCTACATGCTATTTATAGCAGATGAAAACCTACCTAAACTAGACCAACCCTAAAACCTAGGGAGCCTATCCGGTCGAGCCGCCGCCGCCTCCCACCTCGGGATCCCTCCTAACCCCATTTTCCCAATCCTCTGCGCAGCCACTTCCAGCCAACCAACCCGCGCAGCTCCCCACTATCGATCTGGACCGTCCGTTCCAGATCGAATGGCCCTCGTCGTCCCAGTTCATCCCACCGAGGCCTTGGATCCAGCTGTCCCGCAAGGCCCGAGCGCCTCGTTCCCTCCTCCCGTGCCTCGATCCAGGATGGATCGGAAGTAGCACCGGCCTACGCCAGCCTCCGGAGCGCCGTCTGCCCTGGCAAATCTCGACATCGAGCTACAGTAGGAACCGCTTCGCGCGCCCCTGCGCCCACGAGTGTCTGAGGCTATAGCCTCCTTCCCGTCCAGCCCACTCCACCTCGCGCGGACTAGCAGCTGAGCTATTTCGTCTTGCTCCTCTGCATCGGCAACCAGGCGCCCGAGGCCACGCACTCCTCCCCTCGCGCAACACCTTGTCGTCCTCCAGAGCCTCCTCGCGTAGCCGCGCCCCGCGCTCATCGTCCTCGAGCCAGGAGCCCCTCGTTCGAGCATTAATCGCCTCCTCCCGCTCGTCACCTCACCGCCTCTCCACTCGCATGCCTGACCTCCTGCCGTCCCCTGCCTCGCCGGAGCGCCTCCCCGCCATGGCTGCCTGAACCCGAAGCTCCATCACCGCCTCGTTCCACGCCTCGCCTCGCCTCTGATCAGATCGGCTCCCTATAGGGCCGGATCCGCACGTCCGCTCCATCCCTCATGTCCCGCTGGAGTTCCGTTGCCGCGCCGACCGTCTTCTGCATTTCCATGAACCCCTGCTGCTGCCTTTTTTCTTCAATAGCGAGCAGCAGCTCGTTCACCTCGCCTCGCCTCGCTTTGGCCACGCCTTTCTTCGCGTCCGTCCACATCCGGCGCTGGCCCGTCATCTTCAACCTCCCTCTGTGTGCCCGCAAGCTCGCAGCTGGCGTCCTCGCCAAGACCTGCCGCTGCCATGCCTTGCTTTTTATAAAGCCACTGCGCCAAGCCTTGCCTGCTTCGCCTCCTGTCTTTGAGCGCAGGACGACGAGCATGGGCCTCGTCCAGCCTCTCCATCTCCAGTGCCCCACCGGGGCCTCCTCTCCAAGGCCTCAAGGACCAATGTGTGCAATCTCCCCTGTGCCTGGTCCAGATCTCAGTTTTGGCCCGTGCTACCCCTTGAGAACTGCGTTGGTTTTCCCTTGAAGAGGAAAGGGTGATGCAGCAGAGTAGCGTAAGTATTTCCCTCAGTTTTTGAGAACCAAGGTATCAATCCAGTAGGAGGCCACGCACGAGTCCCTGGCACCTACACAAACAAATAAACTCCTCACAACCAATGCGATAAAGGGGTTGTCAATCCCTTCACAGTCACCTACGAGAGTGAGATCTGATAGATATGATAAGATACTATTTTTGGTATTTCTATGATAAAGAGAAATAAAGATGCAAGTAAAATAAATGGCAAAGGAAATAATTAAGTATTGGAAGATTAATATGATGGAAAATAGACCCGGGGGCCATAGGTTTCACTAGTGGCTTCTCTCGAGAGCATAAGTATTACGGTGGGTGAACAAATTACTGTTGAGCAATTGACAGAATTGAGCGTAGTTATGAGAATATCTAGGTATGATCATGTATATAGGCATCACGTCCAAGACAAGTAGACCGGCTCCTGCCTGCATCTACTACTATTACTCCACACATCGACCGCTATCCAGCATGCATCTAGAGTATTAAGTTCAAGAGAACAGAGTAACGCTTTAAGCAAGATGACAGGATGTACAGGGATAAACTCATGCAATATGATATAAACCCCATCTTGTTATCCTCGATGGCAACAATACAATACATGCCTTGCTGCCCCTACTGTCATTGGGAAAGGACACCACAAGATTGAACCCAAAGCTAAGCACTTCTCCCATTGCAAGAAAGATCAATCTAGTAGGCCAAACCAAACTGATAATTCGAAGAGACTTGCAAAGATAACCAATCATACATAAAAGAATTCAAAGAAGATTCAAATATTGTTCATAGATAAACTTGATCATAAACCCACAATTCATCGATCTCAACAAACACACCGCAAAAGAGGATTACATCGAATAGATCTCCACAAGAGAGGGGGATAACTTTGTATTGAGATCCAAAAAGAGAGAAGAAGCTATATAACTAATAACTATGGACCCGTAGGTCTGAAGTAAACTACTCACACTTCATTGGAGAGGCTATGGTGTTGATGTAGAAGCCCTCCATGGTCGATACCCCCTCCGGCGGAGCTCCGAAAAAGGCCCCAGATGGGATCTTGTGGATACAGAAAGTTACGGCGGTGGAATTAGGGTTTTGGCTCCGTATCTGGTAGTTTGGGGGTACATAGGTATATATAGGAGGAAGGAGTACGTCGGTGGAGCAACATGGTCCCATGAGGGTGGAGAGCG
>NC_057812.1:307577390-307584881 GCF_018294505.1 Triticum aestivum
ATTCCGTTGGACTCTGTTTGATATTCTTTCTCTGCGAAACCCTAAAATAGGCAAAAAACAGCAATTCTGGGCTGGGCCTCCGGTTAATAGGTTAGTCCCAAAAATAATATAAAAGTGTATAATAATGCCCAATAATGTCTAAAACAGGATATAATATAGCATGGAACAATAAAAATTATAGATACGTTGGAGATGTATCAAGCATCCCCAAGCTTAATTCTTGCTCGTCCTCGAGTAGGTAAATTATAAAAATAGAATTTTCGATGTGGAATGCTACTTGGCATAATTTCAATGTAATTCTCTTAATTGTGGTATGAATATTAAGATCTGAAAGATTCAAGACAAAAGTTTAATATTGACATAGAAATAATAATACTTCAAGCATACTAACTAAGCAATTATGTCTCTTCAAAATAACATGGCCAAAGAAAGTTATCCCTACAAAATCATATAGTCTGGCTATGCTCCATCTTCACCACACAAAGTATTCAACTCATGCACAACCCCGATGACAAACCAAGCAATTGTTTCATACTTTTGGTGTTATCAAACTTTTTCAATCTTCATGCAATACATGAGCGTGAGCCACAGACATAGCACTATAGATGGAATAGAATGGTGGTTCTGGAGAAGACAAAAAGGGAGAAGATAGTCTCACATCAACTAGGCGTATCAACGGGATATGGAGATGCCCATCAATAGATATCAATGTGAGTGAGTAGGGATTGACATGCAATGGATGCACTAGAGCTATAAATGTATGAAAGCTCAACAAAAGAAACTAAGTGGGTGTGCATCCAACTTGCTTGCTCACGAAGACCTAGGGCATTCGAGGAAGCCCATCGTTGGAATATGCAAGCCAAGTTCTATAACGAAAAATTCCCACTAGTATATGAAAGTGATAGCATAAGAGACTCTATCATGAAGATCATGGTGCTACTTTGAAGCACAAGTGTGGAAAAAGGATAGTTGTATTGCCCTTTTTTGGGCCTTCTTTTTTTATTTGGCCTTTTCTTTTTTGGGGCAATACTCTATGAATGATGATCATCACACTTCTATTTATTTACAACTCAATGATTACAACTCGATACTAGAACAAATTATGACTCTGAATGAATGCCTCCGGCGGTGTACCGGGATAGCAATGATGCATGCGTGACTTATATGAAAGAATTATGAACGGTGGCTTTGCCACAACCAAAATGTCAACTACATGATCATGCGAAGCAATATGACAATGATGGAGCATGTCATAGTAAATGGAATGGTGTAAAGTTGCATGGCAATATATCTCGGAATGGCTATGGAAATGCCATATTAGGTAGGTATGGTGGCTGTTTTGAGGAAGATATATGGTGGGTGTATGATACCGGCGAAAGGTGCGCGGTGTTATAGAGGCTAGCAATGGTGGAAGGGTGAGAGTGCATATAATCCATGGACTCAACATTAGTCATAAAGAACTCACATACTTATTGCAAAAAACTATTAGTTATCGAAGCAAAGTACTATGCACATGCTCCTAGGGGTATAGATTGGTAGGAAACGACCATCGCTCATCCCCGACCGCCACTCATAAGGAGGACAATCAATAAATACATCATGCTTCGACTTCTTAACATAACGGTTCACCACACGTGCATGCTACGAGAATCACAAACTTCAACACAAGCATTTCTCAAATTCACAACTACTCAACTAGCACGACTCTAATATCACCATCTCCATATCTCAAAACAATTATCAATTTTCAAACTTCTCATAGTATTCAACACACTCATAAGAAAATTTTATTATTAATCTTGAATGCCCAACATAATTAAAGAAAATTACCATGCTATTTTGTAGGACTCTCAAAATAATCTAAGTGAAGCACGAGAGAACAAAATTTTCTATAAAACAAATCCACCATCGTGCTCTAAAAGATATAAGTGAAGCACTAGACCAAAACTATATAACTCAAAAGATATAAGTGAAGCACATAGAGTATTCTAAAAATTTCCGAATCATGAGTGTCTCTCTCAAAAGGGTGTGTGCAGCAAGGATGATTGTGGAAAACTAACAAATAAATACTCAAATCATACAAGATGCTCCAAGCAAAACACATATCATGTGGTAAATAAAAATATAGCTCTTAGTAAAGTTACCGATAGAAGTAGACGAAAGAGGGGATGCCTTCCGGGGCATCCCCAAGATTTGGCTTTTAGGTGTCCTTAGATTATCTTGGGGGTGCCATGGGCATCCCCAAGCTTAGGCTCTTGCCACACCATGTTCCATAATCCATCAAATCTTTACCCAAAACTTGAAAACTTCACAACACAAAACTTAAAGTAGAAAATCTCGTGAGCTCCGTTAGCAAAAGAAAATAAAACACCACTTCAAGGTACTGTAATGAACTCATTCTTTATTTATATTGGTTTTAAACCTACTGTAATCCAACTTCTCTATGGTTTATAGACTATTTTACTAGCCATAGATTCATCAAAATAAGCAAACAACACACGAAAAAACAGAATCTGTCAAAAACAGAACAGTCTGTAGTAATCTGTAGCTAACGCAAGATCTGGAACCCCAAAAATTAAAAAATAAATTGCTGGACGTGAGGAATTTATCTATTAATAATCTTCAAATATAATTAACTAAATATCACTTTCCAAATAAAAATGGCAGCAGTTCTCGTGAGCGCTAAAGTTTCTGTTTTTTACAGCAAGATTAAAAATACTTTCCCCAAGTCTTCCCAATGGTTCTACTTGGCACAAACACTAATTAAACACAGAAAACACAACCAAGACAGAGGCTAGATAAATTATTTATTACTAAACAGTAGAAAAAAGTAAGGAATAAAAATAAAATTGGGTTGCCTCCCAACAAGTGCTATCGTTTAACGCCCCTATCTAGGCGTAAAAGCGAAGATAGATCTAGGTATTGCCATCTTTGGAAGGCAATCCATAAGTGGCTCTCAGAATAGATTCATAAGGTAATTTAATTTTGTTTCTAGGGAAGTGTTCCATGCCTTTCCTTAACAGAAATTGGAATCTTATATTCCCTTCCTTCATATCAATAATTGCACCAATCGTTCTAAGGAAAGGTCTACCAAGAATAATAGGACAAGAAGGATTGCAATCTATGTCAAGAACAATAAAATCCACGGGCACATAATTCCTATTTGCAACAATAATAACATCATTAATTCTTCCCATAGATTTCTTAATAGTGGAATCCACAAGGTGCGAGTTTAAAGAGAATCATCAAAATCACGGAAACCTAGCAAATCACACAAAGTCTTTGGAATCATGGAAACACTAGCACCCAAATCACACAAAGCATAGCATTCATGATCTTTAATATTAACTTTAATAGTTGGTTCCCACTCATCATAAAGTTTTCTAGGGATAGAAACTTCCAACTCAAGTTTTTCTTCATAAGATTGCATCAAAACATCAACGATATGTTTGGTAAAGGCTTTATTTTGACTATAAACATGAGGAGAATTTAGCACGGATTGCAACAAGGAAATAAAATCTATCTGTTAGCCATCCACCGCCACCACCGCCTCGCCCTGGCTACAGTGGTACCCGCCACTCCTGGCGGCCTTCGTCGCGCCCGGCGCTCCACTGCAGCAGCCACTGCCGCTGCCCCAGGGCTTCCCCGCCGCGCTCGCCGGGCCGCTGCAGCTGCCATCCACCGCCACCACCGCCCCACCTTGGCTACAGTGGCAGCCACCTCTCCTGGCGGCCTCTGTCACGCCTGGCGCTCCGCTGCAGCAGCCACCGCCGGTCAGCTCCAGCCCCGCATCGACCGCGCCAGCGCTCCACTGCAGCAGCCATAGCCGGTCAGCTCCAGCCCCGCATCGACCGCGCCAGCGGGAGTCCCGATCCACCAGATCAAGTTCCCGTCGTCGCCATTACCGCTTCCCCAGGGCGTCCCCATCCAGCAGATCAAGTTGCCGCCGTCGCCGTCACCGCTTCCAACTTGGATCACTACCCGCCACGTGTCGGCGGCGGTGAGGCTGTAGGCTGCTGCGCACTGCCTCCTAGCGCGTCAGCGTGTGCGGGAGATGCGTGGTCTGTAGCTGCCGCTCCTCCCAGCTGCGCTTCGCTGCGCAAAGGACCTCGATCTCGTCCGATGCGTCGGGGATCTTGGGCATGTTGTTTTCCCCACGGGCAGCGACCTCAAAGTCTACGACATCGGCGGTTGGGGGGGGACGCAGCCCTCGTCATTCTCCATCACAAGCCCTCCACTCTTCTCTGTACGGTGTAGACCAACAGCCGTCCGGCGGGGAGAAGGCAGGGTGTCACCGACAGAAGCGCATCGTGTAGCACCACTGCATTCCGCCGGCCGCCGCGAGGGCGCCTCAGCTGGTCGCTCTTGCGACCAGTTCCAGGTGGCCATACACATGCACTCCTTTCGTCCAGATGGTGTCCATGGGATCCAGGTGGCTATACACGTGCACGTCCGACATGCGGATGGTGTCCACTTTTTGTTAAGGGGTCCAAAATAAATCGTCCCAGTCCATTTCAGGTTGAGAGTAATAAAACAAGCCGAGATGTAAAAGGCTTGTTTTTAGGTGTTAGGCTTGTGTTGCATCGAGTCATGGTTATAAGTTGGTTAGGCTGCAGCTCGAGGACAAGCTGCATGTCCAGGCGGGGTGTAGTGTTAGAGTACGTAATAGGCCTAATGGCCTGGGCTGGCAGTATAGCCCGTTAGTCTTAGGGTTAATTAGAGATAAGGGTCGCTTGCTTAGGGGTCAAGTAAGCCTTGCTTGGGAGTCAAGTAAACCTCTCTATACAAAGAGAGGAGATGTATCAATCTAATGAAGCAAGAATTAAGAAGGAAATCCCTTCCATCTTGCCCGGCACTGGGCAAAAGGCCCCCGGCCGGCCCTCTCGTGCCCTCCTTCTAGCAGCGCCATAACACTATCAAAGAGCAATTATCATAATTAAATTCCTTGAAATCCAAAATAGCGGGTTCGTTAATATTTAAAGTTTTGACTTCTTCAATCCCACTTTTAACAATTTTAGCATCAAGATCTAAAGACTCCGAATTTTTAGAACGCCTTCTAGGTAAAGGTGGATCATATCCAGTCCCATCATTATCAAGATTCATATTACAAAACAAAGATTTAATATGGTACACATCAATAACTTTTAGATCTTCATCTTTATTATCATGGAAACTAGAATAACACGCTTTTATAAAGCAATCTTTCTTAGAACGCATCCTAGTGGTTCTTTATTTGCACTCATCAATGGAAATTCTCATGGATTTGAGAGACTCATTCATATCATGCTTAGGAGGAATAGATCTAAGTTTCAAAGAATCAACATCAAGAGAAATTCTATCAACGTTCCTAGCCAACTCATCAATCTTAAGCAATTTTTCTTCAATCAAAGCATTGAAATTCTTTTGCGAGGTAATAAATTCTTTAATATTAGATTCAAAATCATAGGGTATCTTATTAAAATTTCCATAAGAATTGTTGTAGAAATTACCATAATTATTAGAGGAATTACTAGGATACGGCCTAGGATTGAAGTTTCTCTATACGTGTTGTTACCAAAATTATTCCTACCAACAAAATTCAGATCCAAAATTATTCTCAATCAAAGTAGACAAAGGCATATCATTAGGATCAGAAGAAACACTTTTATTAGCAAATAATTTCATAAGTTCATCCATCTTACCACTCAAAACATTAATTTCTTCTATCGCATGCACTTTCTTATTAGTAGATCTTTCAGTGTGCCATTGAGAATAATTAACCATAGTATTATGTAGGAGTTTAGTAGCTTCTGCTAAAGTGATTTCCATAAAAGTGCTTCCCGCGGCCGAATCTAAAAGATTTCTAGAAGCAAAATTCAATCCGGCATAAATTTTTTGTATAATCATCCACAAATTCAAACCATGTGTAGGGCAATTATGTATCATTAATTTCATCCTCTCCCAAGCTTGTGCAACATGTTCATGACCAAGTTGCTTAGAATTCATAATATCATTTCTAAGAGAGATGATCTTAGCGGGAGGAAAATACTTAGAGATAAAACCAAGCTTTAGCACGATCTTTAAGAGAAAAAGTAAATAGCTTCAATTTAACAATATCATTGTCCACATCTTTCTTCTTTTGCATATCACACAAATCAACGAAGTTGCTTAGATGGGTAGCGGCATCTTCACTAGGAAGGCCGGAAAACGGATCTTTCATGACAAGATTCAACAAAGCAGTATTAATTTCACAAGATTCAACATTGGTAAGTGGAGCAATTGGAGTGCTAACAAAATCATTGTTGTCGGTATTGGTAAAGTCACACAATTTGGTATTATCTCAAGCCATCGTGACAAGCAAGCAATCCGACACACAAGCAAACAAGAAACGAGCAAAAAGAGGGGAATAGAGAAAGAGAGGGAGGACGGAGAGCGAGAGAGAGAGGGCGAATAAAACGACAAGGGTGAAGTGGGGGGAGAGGAAAACGAGAGGCAAATGGCAAATAATGTAATGCAGGAGATAAGGGTTTGTGATGGGTACTTGGTATGTTGACTTTTGCATAGACTCCCCAGCAACGGCGCTAGAAATCCTTCTTGCTACCTCTTGAGCACTGCGTTGGTTTTCCCTAGAAGAGGAAAGGGTGATGCAGCAGAGCAGCGTAAGTATTTCTCTCAGTTTTTGAGAACCAAGGTATCAATCTAGTAGGAGGCCACGCACGAGTCCCTCACACCTACACAAACAAATAAACTCCTCGCAACCAACGCGATGAAGGGGTTGTGAATCCCTTCACGGTCACCTACGAGAGTGATATCTGATAGATATGATAAGATAATATTTTTGGTATTTTTATGATAAAGAGAAATAAAGATGCAAGTAAAATAAATGGCAAAGGAAATAACTAAGTATTGGAAGATTAATATGTAACATCCCAAATTTCCAATTTGGAATGTTATACATTAGATCATCAATGCATATCATATTTTATTTTGCATTTTGGTTGATCCTAGAAATTCTACGCAACTCAATGACCCACGGAGAGAGTTGGGGATTTCGTTATTTTCATATTTGAGTTTTCTCAAATTTTGAGGATAGGATCATTGATTTTATTTATTTTATCATCAATTATTTCTACTACAAAAATATGAGATAGGGAATAAAATGACTTTTCCAAAATAAAGAAATACTGAGGGTTTAATAATAAAATCAAATACGATTTTATTTCGGAGTTTTTCGGTGTTTTATTTGAATTTAGGAAAAATGTGCGTTTTTCAAAATTGCATTTAGGTCCCAAATAAATGTTCACCTTGTGCGGCTTGATTTTAGAAGCCCGTGAAAATTTATTTCGGAATTTTTAGAGTCCATTTAGTATTTCTTTTTATTTTTCTTCCGAGTGGAATAATTTAAAAAAAAACGAACCGACCTACGAGCCGTGTCCGACTAGGACTCCGGCCCGAGGGGGCCTTTATAAGCCGAGGCCCAGCCCCGGGGAAACCCTAGCCGCCCCAGCCCCG
>NC_057812.1:307585369-307593262 GCF_018294505.1 Triticum aestivum
ACCGCGCCACCCCATGCCGCCGTCGCCGGACGCCGCCGCCGCCGCCGAGGTCACCGCGCGTCGACTTCCGTGCCAATGTTTTTTTAAAAAATCGGTTTTCGTCGGGTTTCTTAAATTCGGTTTTTTTAAATAGATCGGTATTCCGGTTTATTTAAATAGCGAGCGTTCGTCCGTTCGTTCATTCTAGCGAGCGTTCATTGTTTTTCTTTTTCTCGGATTAAATCCGTGATTTTTCTCATCGGGATTCCTGATCCGATTTTCGTTTTAGTATAAATTTTCGCTCGTTTATCGGAATCAGGCGATTCAAGCGCCTAGAGTTTCGTCTTGAAACCCTCTACCCGTTTAACCAACTTAAACAAGATTTTGCTACTGTAAAATTTGCCTTAGATCCAGATTACTAGAACGAAGTTGTTTTCTTTCGCCGTTTGACTTTCGTTGCTTCGTTCAATTTGATACTTTTTGCCAACCGGAGTTCTTCAGTTGAACCTTCTGGTTAGATCTCTTATTTGAGTTTTACCTGTGCATTATATGAGTACTTATTGTATGATTGTTTGTTTGTCTGCGATAGAATACTCGGAGTGCGCCGCTTGTTACTTCGAATCGTTAGGTTTTGCGGATCATCAGCAAGGCAAGTAACACTTTGATCATACCTTTCTACTACCCAGTTTTATTGCATTAGATCAATCCTCACACATTGCATGATTAGGATCTAATTAAACTGTGGGATGGGAAGTAGATGAGGTAGTACCTATTACCTGTTATTATCAAACCTTTGGGAGTTACTTCTGCGTTTGCTTATTATGCCATGCTATGCTAGTAGACGTGGATTGGGTGAGTGATATCCATGACAGATGTGAGATTGTTAATTAATGGTTTATCTAAGGTGGCAACTTAAACACACATCTGGGTGGATTGAGGCACCTGGGTATTCCAGGACTTGCTTGTTTTCTTTTGGACCGCCACCCAGGCTCAAAGGGATCATGAGACTATTCATACTAGAAACTTCCGTGTGCAGCCACAAGCTATTATGGGCTCTAGCATAGTTGACTAAGTCATGCGAACTCTTACAGTGGTAGACTAGCAGATGTAGGGGATGTAGGTGGTACGGTCTACCCGATCGTAAGGTGCTAGCGCTTCTGAAAGACTGTGTCTCGGTCATCCGTCTTCTCAAACACCATGTAGTGCGAGAAACCAAACGGAGGCGATCGAGTCTTGTGGGGAAAAGTGCGCAAACCTCTGCAGAGTGTATAAACTAATCATGGTTAGACGTGTCCCCGGTTATGGACATCTTGAGTATCTAGTACCTGGATTTTCATGTGAATCTCAACATGTTACTTTAATTAATATTGTTGGGATTTAATGTTGATGCTTAATTGGGATTGAGAATGCTGTCAACCATTCTCAATGTTTAACAACTACCATGATAGTTAAATAAATTTATTCCTTTGAAGTAGGGAAAAATTGGCTTTACGCAAAACTGTAACCGTAGAGCTTTCCACCAGCCAAATATGCATATAGTATAGCTATTTCATTCCATTACTCTCTATGTGTTACATTGCCGGCATATTCCATGTGCTGACCCATTTCGGGCTGCAATGTTAATGTTGCAGACTTTTCAGACGACGATTAAGGAGTTTTTAGGTCGTGGTTCTATACTCAGTGATGCCGTTGGAGTTGATGGACTCACTTATCTTCCAAGCCTTCCACTGTTAACGTTATTAGATGGCCTTAAGCCATATTTATTGTAATAAGTTCTCTTTTGAGACATCCGATGTAATAAGTGTGTGATTGCTACTCTGCTATAAATCCTCCGAGTACTGTGTGGTGTCAGCATTACTGATCCAGGGATGACACCGGAGCACAGAGATCAGACCGTTTGAGGTCCGGTCGCTACAGAGATGGTATCAGAGCACACGCTGACTGTAGGACATGACCACTAAGTTAGAGACCTAGATCACTATTCACTCTCTTCTCTTCTGACCTCTCATCTTTTCTACTCTTTAGGATGGCAGATGCAAGGAACAAGTTCACACAACCGGATGAAGATACACCCTTTGGACGACACTTGAAGGGAGTCACTAGATACCTGAACATAGGAGTACCAAGCTTCACGGGAACCTACAACGCCACTTTACCTGAAGAAGAGCGCAGGATGATTCAAGTTCAAGTCCCAGGAAGCACGTTCATGCCAGTCATCGAGCCCATAGAGTTTTCTTTTGATGCACCAACTTGGAATCTAGGAAAGAGCATGGCAGCTCACATCGCCATGGGACGTATTGGAGAAGTCTACCGCAAGGATCTCAAGGATACTATCTACCAGATTTGTGGACACCGAGATGAGCACTGGGAGATGATCAGCACCAGGAAGGATAGGTCAATCGTAGCTTTTATCCAGGAGTTAAATCAGCACATTCGACGACAGGAGAACCAGATGTGCGCCGACATGATGTATCTGAAGAAGGCTAAGACTAGAATCAAGGAACTGGAGGAAGAACTCAAGGCTACACGTGAAGATTATGAAGAGGAAATTGAAGTATTGGTGGAGAAGAATGATGACCTGATCAAGAAGATTGGAATATTTATGGGAGGCCCTATGCTAGTAGATGAAGACGAAGAACCCAAGGAGATTAGCCCAGAAGACTACATCATCATCGACGGCACCGACTCGGAACCAGATAGTAGCGATGATGACTATGTTGATGAAGCTGGAGCAGATATCATGGAGTCTGCAACCGAAGAATATTTCTAGTAGACCACCTCATCAGTAGTAGTAGACCACCATGTAAATATAGTAGTCCGAGCACTTTTGCGATAGTTAGATCAATTCTATGCCTTTGTTTGATTGATTGAAGTGAATTGTTTGCTTTTGCCTCATGTGCATATTGGTAGTGTTTTCTCTTTAGACCCCCTCTATTCTTATATCTCATCTTTTCTAAACCCTCAGATGCCTCCGAGACATGACCCCGGATTTGCCTTTCCACCGGAGCTCACCCAGTTGATCCAGCAGCAGAACACGTTGATGCAGTTGCTAGTCCAGAATCAGAACCAGGGGAACAACAACAACAACCCACCACCACCACCACCACCTGTTGACCACTTAGCCCGTTTTCTTAGGCTAAATCCGCCGGTGTTTTCCAGTAGCACCGAGCCGATAGTAGCAGATGATTGGCTCCGCAAGACAGCTAGGGAGTTGACCACAGCAGGATGCATAGATGCAGAGAAGGTGAAGTTTGCCGCACATCAGCTAGAAGGACCCGCAGCATCATGGTGGGAGAATTTCACAGCCACTTTCCCTGTCGACACTATCACATCGGACCAGTTTCAGCAGGCTTTTCATACTGCACATGTTTTAGCAGGAGCTATGGCCATGAAGAAGCGTGAGTTTTGCAACTTGCGCCAAGGAGGACGGGCAGTTGGCCAGTATGTGGAGGAATTTAGTAAGCTAGCAGGTTATGCCCCAGATGACGTCGCTACGGATGCAGCTAAGCAGGAGAAGTTTCTGGAAAGACTGAATGATGAGTTGAGCATGCAGTTGATGGTAGCAACCTTCAGCAACTACCAGGAGTTGGTAGGTCGTGCTCTTATGATTGAAGGGAAGCAACAGCAGATTGAGAACCGCAAGAGGAAGTATGGACAAGGAAACTACAATTCAGGAGCTCAGCAGAAGCCACGTTTTACCCCTAGACCGGGAGGACATTTTCAGCATACCCATGGAGGAGGTAGCTCGCACAATCACAATGGCACCAAGAATGGTAATGACAATGGAGGAAGCAACGGCCAGAACCGCACCAACCCCTCAACCCCAACCAAGAAGGACCTGAGCCAAGTCACTTGTTTTAAGTGTCAGAAGACCGGACATTATGCCAATGAATGTCCTGAACGCCAAAATGGCAATGGAAGTTCTGGGAAGAAGCCGAACCCTTTCAACATGGGACAGGTGAACCATGTTAGCGTGGAGGAGGTTGAAGCTCAGCCCGATGCAGTAATAGGTATGTTTTTGGTTAAGTCATTTACTGCACTCGTTCTTTTTGATACTGGTGCATCACATTCATACATCTCAAGGGGATTTGTGGATAAGTATAACCTACCAACCCAAGCCCTTAGGTCACCCATGTTAGTAACCTCGCCCAGAGCAGAGTATGTGGCTAGTCTATGGTGTGATCGGTTACCATTAAGGATTGGTAACTATGTTTTTCCCTCAGACCTAATAGTATTGGAATCTCAAGGATTGGATGTGATATTAGGCATGGATTGGTTATCAAAGTATGAAGGGAATATAGACTGTGCTAGTAAGTCAATTTTGCTTACCACCCCAAAAGGGAGAAGGATCAAGTATGTATACCGGCATGTGCCAAAGAGGACTCAAGTAAATTGCCTAACAGGAGTTGTGCAGGAGGAAGTACCAGTGGTAAGGGATTTCCCTGATGTATTTCCAGAGGAGTTGCCAGGCATGCCACTGGATAGAGATATTGAGTTTTTGATTGAGCTATTGCCAGGCACAGGGCCAATATCAAAGAGACCATATAGGATGCCAGCAAAGGATTTGGTGGAAATTAAGAAGCAGATTAAGGAGTTACTAGATAAGGGATATATTCGCCAGAGTTCTTCGCCTTGGGGATCGCCAGTACTTCTAGTGGAGAAGAAGGATGGATCGTTAAGGATGGTTGTTGATTATCGAGGATTGAATGAAGTAACGATCAAGAACAAGTACCCACTACCAATGATCAACGATCTGTTTGATCGATTGCAAGGAGCTAAGGTATTTTCCAAGATCGATCTGCGATCAGGATACCACCAGTTGAAGATTCGAGAACAGGATATTCCGAAGACAGCTTTTACCACCAGGTATGGGCTATACGAGTATACCGTTATGTCATTTGGTCTGACTAACGCACCTGCCTATTTTATGAACATGATGAACAAAGTGCTTATGGAGTTTTTGGATAAGTTCGTCGTAGTGTTCATTGATGATATTCTGGTTTATTCGAAGAATGAAGAGGAGCATAAGGGGCATTTGAGTTTGGTACTTGGAAAGCTCAGAGAACATCAATTATATGCCAAGTTCAGCAAATGTGAGTTTTGGTTGAAAGAAGTAGGATTCCTCGGACATGTTATATCTGGAGAAGGTATAGCAGTTGATCCCACTAAAGTTGAAACCATGACCAAGTGGGAAGCCCCAACAACAGTTGGAGAGATCCGGAGTTTTCTTGGACTCGCAGGATACTACCAGAGATTTATCGAGAATTTCTCAAAGATTGCGAAGCCTATGACTGAGTTGTTAAAGAAGGATACCAAGTTCATATGGACAGAGGAATGTGAGGCTAGTTTCCAGGAGTTGAAGAAACGCTTAGTTACCTCACCAGTATTGATTTTGCTAGACCAGACCAAAGATTATGAGGTGTATTCCGACGCTTCACGTCGAGGACTTGGAGCAGTGCTTATGCAGGAAGGGAGAGTTGTTTCATATGCCTCAAGACAACTGAAGCCTCATGAGTTGAATTATGCTATGCATGATTTGGAGTTAGCAGCCGTAGTGCATGCTTTGAAAACACGGAGACATTTTCTCATTGGAAACCATTGTGAGGTGTACACGGATCATAAGAGTTTGAAGTACATTTTCACCCAGAAGGAGTTGAATCGCAGACAAAGGAGATGGTTGGAGCTTATCAAGGATTATGATATGAAATTGCATTATCACCCCAGAAAGGCTAATGTAGTAGCTGACGCATTAAGCCGTAAGAGCCATGTCAATACGTTAATGACGGGAGAAATACCCAAGGAGTTAGCAGAAAATCTTCGTGAACTATGTTTGGAAATAGTTCTGAGAGGCTATATAGCAGCATTGGAGATTTAGTCAACCTTGATGGATAGAATCAGAGAAGCTCAGAAGACTGACAAAGAGATTGCCGCTATAAAGGAGAAACTGAGCAAAGGAAAAGCTAAAGGATTTCATGAGGATGAGCACGACACCCTATGGTTTGAAGACCGCATTTACGTGCCCAATGACCCGGACATCAGGAAGTTGATTTTGCAAGAGGCACACGATTCACCATATTCAATTCATCGAGGAAATACCAAGATGTATTTGGATTTGAAGGATATTTTCTGGTGGACCGGAATGAAGAAGGATATTGCGGAGTATGTAGCAGTTTGTGATGTATGTCAGAGAGTAAAGGCAGAGCATCAGAAGCCAGCAGGATTGTTACAACCATTGCCGATACCCGAATGGAAGTGGGATAAGCTATGCATGGATTTTATCACGGGATTACCTAGGACTCATTCAGGCTATGACTCGATTTGGGTTGTAGTCGATCGATTGACGAAAGTAGCTCATTTCATCCCAGTAAAGACCACTTACACCAGTGCTAAGTTGGCAAAGATATACATGACCAGGATCGTATGTTTGCATGGAGTTCCAAGGAGTATCGTATCAGATAGAGGAACCCAGTTTACCTCAAAGTTCTGGAAACAGTTGCACGAAACTTTGGGAACCAGGCTAGAATTCAGTACAGCTTTTCATCCACAGACTGATGGACAGACCGAGAGAGTCAATCAGATTTTGGAGGATATGCTAAGAGCTTTTGCGCTAGATTACGGATCTAGTTGGGACGATAATTTTCCATATGCAGAGTTCTCTTACAGCAACAGTTACCAAACCAGTTTGAAGATGGCCCCTTTCGAAGCTTTGTACGGAAGGAGGTGCAGGACACCGTTGTCATGGGATGAAGTTGGAGACCGCCAGTTGTTTGGTCCTGACTTGACTAAAGAGTCTGAATAGAAGGTGAAGTTGATTCACGATAGCTCAGGATAGCCCAGTCCAGGCAGAAAAGCTATGCAGATTCTAAACGCAAGGAGACAGTTTACGAAGTCGGAGATAGAGCTTATCTTCGAGTATCTCCACTTCGGGGAACAAAGCGTTTTGGAGTTAAAGGGAAGTTAGCGCCACGATTTGTAGGACCATATCGAGTTTTGTAGCGTATGGGAGAAGTGGCCTACAAGTTGGAATTGCCCGAAGGATTGTCAGGAGTTCATGATGTGTTCCATGTTTCTCAGTTAAAGAAATGTCACGCGGAGATGGCTGACATACCGTTGAGAGAAACAGTGCCCTTGGAAACTATTCAGTTGGATAACGATTTGACCTACGAGGAGAAACCAGTTAAGATTCTCGAGTTTGCCAGCCGAGTTACCCGCAGCAAGGTTATCAAGTTTTGCAAAGTTCAGTGGAGCCACCACACGGAGGATGAAGCCACCTGGGAACGAGAGGAAGATTTACTCAAGGACCACCCTCACCTATTTTCTAGCCAACCCGAATCTCGAGGGCGAGATTCATCTTAAGGGGGGTAGGTTTGTAACATCCCAAATTTCCAATTTGGAATGTTATACATTAGATCATCAATGCATATCATATTTTATTTTGCATTTTGGTTGATCCTAGAAAATCTACGCAACTCAATGACCCACGGAGAGAGTTGGGGATTTTGTTATTTTCATATTTGAGTTTTCTCAAATTTTGAGGATAGGATCATTGATTTTATTTATTTTATCATCAGTTATCTCTACTACAAAAATATGAGAGAGGGAATAAAATGACTTTCTCAAAATAAATAAATATTGAGGGTTTAATAATAAAATCAAATAAGATTTTATTTCGGAGTTTTTCGGTGTTTTATTTGAATTTAGGAAAAATGTGTGTTTTTCAAAATTGCATTTAGGTCCCAAATAAATGTTCACCTTGCGCGGCTTGATTTTACAAGCCTGTTAAAATTTATTTCGGAATTTTTGGAGTCCGTTTAGTATTTCTTTTTATTTTCCTTCCGAGCGGAATAATTTAAAAAAAACGAACCGACCTACGGGCCGTGTCCGACTAGGACTCCGGCCCGAGGGGGCCTTTAT
>NC_057812.1:307896628-307901977 GCF_018294505.1 Triticum aestivum
GGCGGTGGCGCAGAATAGCGGCGGCGGCAGAACTGGCGATGGGCGGCGCCGGCGGCGAAAACGGGACCCAGGGGTCCCGGGGTGACCTTTTAAAGAGGGCAGGGGAGGGCGGTGGCGTGGGGGAGGGGCGAGGTCGACGCGGAGTCCGGCCGGACTCCGGCTGGCGGCGGCGATGCTGGGGACTCTATCCCGAGCTTGGGGGCGGTGCGGCGCGGCTGGGCTACGGCCTGGCCCGGTTGGCCGGGCCGGCCCAGTCGGGGAAGGAGTTTTTTAAAAAAAAACAAAAAATATTTCCAGACAAATAAAATGATAAAAGCAAAATAAATAAAAATATAATATAGGCATATTATATATCAAAATTTTCAGAAAAAGATTCCCTACAACGTGAACATTTTTCTAACATTAAATAAAATACACACAAATTCAAATTATTCAAACAGTGCTCCTGCTCTAATAAAATTCAATAAAAAATCATTTTAAAAATACCATAATTAATTCAAATCGATTTCTCTCCAATTTTCTGTTGTAGGGAATCATGTTACCCTAATTTCCATGTATTTTATTTTTGGAGAAAAATAATTTAAATAAAACTCAAATAACTCCAAATTGAAAATAAATTCAAAAGAACTTTGAATTTAATTCTTTGAAACTCCCAACTCGTATTTCATATAATTTGAAGAAGTCATTTTATCTTCTCTCACGAAAATCATTGAGTTGCATAAAGTTTCTGAGTTGGAAAATATTTCCAAATGAAATTCAAATATTTTCAAAAACCCTTTTCATTTATATAAATGGAAGAAGTCATATCATCTTCGCTCAAGGGTTTTGTATTTGAAAAGAATTTGAATTCATGGAGATCAGAAAGCAAATATGAAAGTTTGGGAAAGTCCTTTTATTCCCTCCCTTTTAACTTTCAAAAAGTTTCGAATTCACTCACTTTCAGACAATCAATCAAACAATCAACCAGATCTATCTAATTATTATAACATTCCAAAATTTAGAATTTTGGGATGTTACACTCTCATTTTTTATTTGGGCCTTTTCTCTTTTTTATGGCCTCTTTTTTTATTGTTCGTCCGGAGTCTCATCCCGACTTGTGGGGGAATCATAGTCTCCATCATCCTTTCCTCACTAGGACAATGCTCTAATAATGATGATCATCACACTTTTATTTTCTTACAACTCAACAATTACAACTCGATACTTAGAACAAAATATGACTCTATGTGAATGCCTCTGACGGTGTACCGGGATATGCAATGACTCATGAGTGACATGTATGAAAGAATTATGAATGCTGGCTTTGCCACAAATACGATGTCAACTACATGATCATGCTAAGCAATATGACAATGATGGAGTGTGTCATAATAAACGGAACGGTGGAAAGTTGCATGGCAATATATCTCAGAATGGCTATGGAAATGCCATAATAGGTAGGTATGGTGGCTGTTTTGAGGAATGTATATGGTGTGTGTATGATACCGGCGAAAGGTGCGCGGTATTAGAGAGGCTAGCAATGGTGGAAGGAAGAAAAGTGCGTATAATCCATGGACTCAACATTAGTCATGAAGAACTCATATACTTGTTGCAAAAATCTCAAGTTATCGAAGCAAAGTATTAAGCGCATCCTCCTAAGGGGATAGATTGGTAGGAAAATACCATCGCTCGTCCCTGACTGCCACTCATAAGGAAGACAATCAATAAATAAATCATGCTCTGACTTCATCACGTAACGGTTCACCATACGGGCATGCTATGGGAATCACAAACTTTAACACAAGTATTTCTCAAATTCACAACTACTCAACTAGCACAACTTTAATATGACCATCTTCATATCTCAAAACAATTATCAAGCATCAAACTTCTCATAGCATTCAACACTCATAAGAAAGTTTATTACTATTCTTGAACACCAAGCATATTAGGATTATTTAAGAAAATTACCATGCTATTTAAGACTCTCAAAATAATCTAAGTGAAGCATGAGAGATCAATAGTTTCTATAAAAAAAATCCACCACCGTGCTCTAAAAGATATAAGTGAAGTCCTAGAGCAAAACTATATAACTTAAATGATATAAGTAAAGCACATACACTATTCTAACAAATTCCAAATCATGTACGGCTCTCTCAAAAGGTTTGTACAGCAAGGATGATTGTGGTAAACTAAAAATCAAAGACTCAAATCATACAAGACGCTCCAAGCAAAACACATATCATGTGGTGAATAAAAATATAGCTCCAAGTAAAGTTACCGATAGAAGTAGACGAAAGAGGGGATGCCTTCCGGGGCATCCCCAAGCTTTGGCTTTTAGGTGTCCTTAGATTATCTTGGGGGTGCCATGGGCATCCCCAATCTTAGGATCTTGCAACCCCTTGTTCCATAATCCATCAAATGTTTACCCAAAACTTGAAAACTTCACAACACAAAACTTAAAGTAGAAAATCTCGTGAGCTCCATTAGCGAAAGAAAACAAAAGACCACTTCAAGTTACTGTAATGAACTCATTCTTTATTTATATTGGTGTTAAACCTACTGTATTCCAACCTCTCTATGGTTTATAAATATTTTACTAGCCATTGATTCATCAAAATAAGCAAACAACACACGAAAAACAGAATCTGTCAAAAACAGAACAGTCTGTAGTAATCTGTAGCTAGCGCAAGATATGGAACCCCAAAAATTCTGAAATAAATTTCTGGACGTGGGTAATTTATCTATTAATCATCTTCGAAAAAAATTAACTAAATAGAACTTTCCAAATAAAAATGGCATCAGTTCTCGTGAGGGCAAAAGTTTCTGTTTTTTACAGCAAGATATCAAGACTTTCCCCTAGTCTTCCCAATGGTTCTACTTGGCACAAAAACTAATTAAACACAAAAAACACAACCAAAACAGAGGCTAGGTAATTTATTACTAAACAGGAGCAAAAAGTAAGGAATAAAAATAAAATTGGGTTGCCTCCCAACAAGCGCTATCTTTTAACGCCCCTAGCTAGGCATAAAAAGCAAGGATAGATCTAGGTATTGCAATCTTTGGTTGGTAATTCTTCAATTAGGCATCTACCATCCTTAGGAATTTCTTTCTTTTTAGTTATTATCAAACTTTTAGGCACAGGATCGAAAAATTCATTTGTAACAAATGGTTCCTTAATGATAGCAACAAGATTGGGATGAATACTTATAGATTTGAGATCCGTAGTTTCCTTACTAGAGGATTCACCCTTATTTTTAGGAACATACATAAGCTTGGAGATTTTAGTAGGAGGACTTGGAGTATTCTTTACGGAAGAAAAAGCGGTTCCCAAGATGGTAATGATACCCTCAAGTTTATCGATTCTAGTGGAATCATGATTTATTCTTTCATTAACTATATGTTCATTCTCTTTAATATTTTTCAAAGTTAGTCCTACTTTAGATCCATATTGGATAATTTGGTTGTGGATCTTTTTATCAAAATTTTCAATTAACTCAACGGTAGCAACTTTATTTTCAATAATTTCAAGTTTTTGCATTACATGCTCCAAAGTTAACATAGTTCCATTAACCAAAAGAGGTGGTGAGCCAAAGAAATATATCATAGCATTATAAGAATCAAAAGTATGGCTACCCAAGAAGTTTCCTCCGGTAATAGTATCAAGGATATATCTGTGCCAAGGAGTGACCCCTACATAAAAATTGCGAAGAAGAACAGAAGTAGATTGTTTCCTGGTAGATCTATTTTGAGCATTGCAAATTCTATACCAAGCGTCTTTTAGATTTTCTCCCTCCCTTTGCTTAAAATTTAGAACTTCATTCTCGGGAGACAACAAAGAAGATAAGGGACTAGCCATAATGACAAGCAAACGGAAAAGAGGCGAACGGAAAAGAGAGGGAGGATAGAGAGATAGAGGGCGAATAAAACAACAAGGGTGAAGTGAGGGAGAGGAAAACGAGAGGCAAATGGCAAATAATGTAATGCGGGAGATAAGGGTTGTGATGGGTACTTGGTATGTTGACTTTTGCGTAGACTCCCCGGCAACGGCGCTAGAAATGGCTCGTTGTCGGGAGTCAATCCTGACTTGCACGAACCTCCTCGGCAATGGCGCCAGAAATTCTTCTTGCTACCTCTTGAGCACTGCGTTGGATTTCCTTGAAGAGGAAAGGATGATGCAACAAATTAGCGTAAGTATCAATCCAGTAGGAGGCTGCACGCAAGTCCCTAGTACATGCACAAAACAAATAACTCCTCGCAACCAACGCGATAAGGGGTTGTCAATCCCTTCACGGTCACTGACGAGAGTGAGACCTGATAGATATGATAAGATAATATTTTTGGTATTTTTGTGATAAAGATGCAAAGTAAAATAAAAGAAAAGTAAAAAAGCAAAGGAAATAACTAATTATTGGAAGATTAATATGATAAACATAGACCCGGGGGCCATAGGTTTCACTAGTGGCTTCTCTCAAGAGCATAAGTACTTTACGGTGGGTGAACGAATTACTGTTGAGCAATTGACAGAATTGAACATAGTTATGAGAATATCTAGGTATGATCATGTATATAGGCATCACGTCCGAGACAAGTAGACTGACTCCTACCTGCATCTAATACTATTACTCCACTCATCGACCGTTATCCAGCATGCATCTAGAGTATTAAGTTCATGAAAACAGAGTAACGCCTTAAGCAAGATGACATGCTGTAGAGGGATAAATTCATGCAATATGATAAAAACCCCATCTTGTTATCCTCGATGGCAACAATACAATACGTGCCTTGCTGCCCCTACTGTCACTGGGAAAGGACACCGCAAGATTGAACCCAAAGCTAAGCACTTCTCCCAATTCAAGAATGATCAATCTAATAGGCCAAACCAAACTGATAATTCGAAGAGACTTGCAAAGATAACCAATCATACATAAAAGAATTTAGAGAAGACTCAAATATTGTTCATAGATAATCTTGATCACAAACCCACAATTCATCGGTCTCAACAAACACACTACAAAAAGAATATTACATCGAATAGATCTCCACAAGAGAGGGGGAGAACATTGTATTGAGATCCAAAAAGAGAGAAGAAGCCATCTAGCTAATAACCATGGACCCGAAGGTCTAAGGTAAACTACTCATACTTCATTGGAGACGCTATGGTGTTGATGTAGAAGCCCTCCATGATGGATGCCCCCTCCGGCGGAGCTTCGGAACAAGCCCCAAGATGGGATCTCGTGGATACAAAAAGTTATGGCGGTGGAATTAGGGTTTTGGCTCCGTATCTAATCGTTTGGGGGTATGTAGGTATATATAGGAGGAAGGAGTACGTCGGTGGAGCAACAGGGGGCCCATGAGGGTGGAGGGCGC
>NC_057812.1:307902214-307920563 GCF_018294505.1 Triticum aestivum
ATCATGTTCGGTGAGAAAATCACATTCCCGAAGGTTTCATTCCGTTTGCACTCCTTTTGATATTCCTTTTCTTCGAAACCCTAAAATAGGCAAAAAAACAGCAATTCTGGGTTGGGCCTCCGGTTAATAGGTTAGTCCCCAAAATAATATAAAAGTGGATAATAAAGCCCAATAATGTCCAAGACAGTAGATAATATAGCATGGAGCAATCAAAAATTATAGATACGTTGGAGACGTATCAGCCTCTAGCTCGAACTGAACATAGTTCGGCTGTGTGTCTTCCTCCAAGGACAAGTTCTTCAAAGAATTTAGTACGTCACCCAAAGGCGAATGCTGGAAGATGGTTGCGGCACTAAATTCAAAAATTGATAACCGATCCAGCTCGGTGTTCGCAGGCGCACTTAATCCGGAACGTGTTGCCGGAGACCAGTCCGGAGTTCCGTCGACGCAAGCATTGTAGGATGTCGAGTCCATGTGCGGCTCCAACGCTGCGGACTTTATGGCCTCAGAGCGGATAATCTGCTTCCGTACTGAGGCTGTTGCAGGAGCAGGATCCATCTCCTGGGTGTGCTCTGATGATAGATTTAAGTCATGTTCATCGGAGAGAAGGGGAGCGATCGCCGCGGACTCAAATCCATCGAAGATCAAGTCTCCACGGATATCCGTGACATAGTTAAAGCTTCCAAATCTGACCTGATGGCCAAGGGCGTAGCTATCAGCCTGCTCCAGACGGCCAAAAGAGCTGGCCCGCAGTACGAAGCTGCCGAACTCAAAGATTTATCCAGGGAGGAAGGTTTCTCCCTGGACGGTGTCATTACTGATGATTGAAGGGGCCATCGAATCCTTTCATCGATGGCACAGTGGAACTCTCAATGAAAGCACCAATGTCGGTGTCAAAACCGGCGGATCTCGGGTAGGGGGTCCCGAACTGTGCGTCTAGGATCGATGGTAACAGGAGACGAGGGACACGATGTTTACCCAGGTTCGGGCCCTCTCTATGGAGATAATACCCTACTTCCTGCTTGATTGATCTTGATGAATATGAGTGTTACAAGAGTTGATCTACCACGAGATCGTAATGGCTAAACCCTAGAAGTCTAGCCTATGAGCATATGGTAATGAATCTATCCTATTCGGACTATGCCCTCCTATTTATATAGACACCTGAGAGATTTAGGGTTACATGGAGTCGGTTACATAGGAGGGAATCTTCATAATCAGTCGCCTAGCTTGCCTTTCACGCCAAGTAGAGTCCAATCCGGACACGGGTATAGTCTTCGGTCTTCGTGTCTTCACAGCCCATCAGCCCGACCCACTGATAATAGGTCGGATGCCCGAGGACCCCTTAGTCCAGGACTCCCTCAGGCCCCGAAACCCCTCCTAACCACCTGACGCCTCCTTGCACAGTGCATCAAACCCCTTGCGCTCGCCCGAAAGTTGTCACGAACCCGACCCAATCAGTCATCACCGTTGGGTTCGGATCATCCCCAAACATCTATAAAACATCTTCGTTTTGTTCATTGGACTCCCTAGCCTATTCCTTCCGTCCGTCCGATTACGATCGGAGGGGCTAATAGCCTCTACCCAATTCATACCTACTATATATAGCAGTTAGACCCCTACCCCTAAATTTTAGGAGCAATGTCCCATCCTTCCCTTCACCCGCCACCGCACTCCCACCAAATTCCCGTCGGGATCCATCCCCAACCTACCAGGCTCCCCCTTCCTCGAGATCTTGCCCGATCCAATCCAGCCACCACAGAACCATCCCTCCCCTCCTCGACCCGCAACAGACTGTGTAGCCCCTCGAGCAGGAGGGTTTCGTCTGCCCGAGCCCCGCCCTGCCTCGGTCCTCGCTGGACCCCGCAAGTCACGCCCTCCTGCGACCACTACAGGACCGGCCATGCCCCGCTGCTTCTCCTTCCATCCTTCTTCTCCCATTACGTCTCTCACCTGCTCTCTGCCCTCTCCAGGAAACTGCAGGAGGCAAGCTCCACGCCATGGCCTCCCCTGCTCGCCGACCGCATCGCTGTCGTCGTCTTCGCGCCCTTGCCGTCCCGGTCTTCCCCGCCGCCTTATCTGCCTCCCCTGCATCACGCCCCATCGCCTGGACCTCGCGCGCCTCCCCCACCTTAGATTCGTCCAGCCACCTCTGCCTCAAGCTCGCCGCCGGACCTCCCCTTCTCCTGGTACCGCGCCCACACGCAAGTCCCTGCCTCACCTGCATCGTCGTCAGAACTGACGGCAGCACCAGTAGGTCCTTGCCATGGACGGCAAGCGCTCGTGCGCCGCCGTGCTCGCGACCCCTGCTTCACATGTTCCTGCTGCCACGCCCTGTATCGCTATGTTGCCGCTGCTGCTCTGCTTCCTAACGAGCACAGGACGAGGTGCTCGCTCGCCCGCTCCTTCCCTGTCAGCGCTCGCGTTGACTTGTCATTGCGTGGACCGCACCCCTCCTCAAGGCCAAGCAACCGGCCTGCCAGCTCCTCCACTGATCGGCCTGCTATGGCCCAATGTGAGCAGCCCCAGCCCCTTCAGTTTCGGCCTGGCTCGTATTTTTTTCAGTGGAACGATTTATCTTTTATCCAGGAGTCATGCAGTTTTACAGAAAAGTCCTTCATGTTCATGCATATCCTAACTCACAAACTGAGCATCACATGTAAAAACTTCAAATATGAAAAATGCTTAGAAATGTGTCTAGATTAATAATATCCAACTTTCATGCATGTTTGGAATGTTTAAAATGTTGTTTGTTTAAATTTTCTTAAATACCATGCTAAAATGATTTATTTCATAACATAATAACCGTAGCTCCATTTTAAATAAACTTTATATGTAAATGGGGTAGAAAAATACCTAGTTTAACATGGTGGATTTACTTTGCATGTTTAATAACTCTAAAATTGTGTTTAGGGCAGAACAGTACCAAATTCAAATATTACATGTGGGGATTTACCGGAATTGTTGTTTGTTATTTCTGGCCTCATTTAAACTTGCCTAGATAGGTAGTTTTCATATGCTTCACCTATTGCCATGTTTAATGACATTTAATATTGTTGGGTACATAAACGGGAGAGAACTAAATAATCAAATGTGGTGTTTCTTCAATATGCAACTCGTTGTATATTGAGCTCCACTTAATTTGTAGTTTTGTTTGTTGCACTTTGACATGCGATGCCTCTTTAACCGGACATGCATCATACTTGGTTGTGCATCATGCCATGTTTATGTGATGGTTGTTTACTATGTTGCCTGCTTCTTTCCAGGTTGCTTCTCTCGTTAGCTTCGGTTTTGTTCCGGAGTTGTGAGGATCCGTTCGACTACGTCCATTTGTCTTCTTCATGGGCTTGTTCTTCTTCCTTGCGGGATCTCAGGCAATATGACCATACCCTCGAAATCACTTCTATCTTCGCTTGCTAGTTGTTCTCTCTATCGCTATGTCGCGCTACCTACCACTTGTTATATCATGCCTCCCATATTGCCATGTCAATTCTCTAACCCACCTTCCTAGCAAACCATTGTTTGGCTATGTTACCGCTTTTGCTCAGCCCCTCTTATAGCGTTGCTAGTTGTAGGTGAGTGGAAGTTTGTTCCATGTTTGGAACATGGATATGTTGGGATATCACAATATCTCTTATTTTAATTAATGCATCTATATACTTGGTAAAGGGTGGAAGGCTCGGCCTTATGCCTGGTGTTTTGTTACACTCTTGCCGCGCTAGTTTCCGTCATACCGGTGTTATGTTCCTTGATTTTGCATTCCTTACGCGGTTGGGTGTTATGGGAACCCCTTGACAGTTCGCTTTGAATAAAACTCCTCCAGCAAGGCCCAACCTTGGTTTTAACATTTGCCACCTAAGCCTTTTTCCCTTGGGTTCTGTAGACTCAAGGGTCATATTTATTTTAAACCCCCGGGCCAATGCTCCTCCGAGTGTTGGTCCAAACTGGGCGATGTCCGGCGCCCCCTGGGCAACCAGGGTCTATGTCAACCCGACGTCTGGCCCATCTGGTGTGCCCTGAGAACGAGATACATGCAACTCCTATCGGGATTTGCCGGCACATCGGGCGGATTTGCTGGTCTTGTTTTACCATTGTCTAAATGTCTTGTAACCGGGATTCCGAGACTGATTGGGTCTTCCCGGGAGAAGGAATATCCTTCGTTGACCGTGAGAGCTTGTTATGGGCTAAGTTGGGACACCCCTGCAGGGTTCGAACTTTCGAAAGCCGTGCCCTGGTTATGTGGCAGATGGGAATTTGTTAATGTCCGGTTGTAGAGAACTTGACACTTGACTTAACTAAAATACATCAACCGCGTGTGTAGCCATGATGGTCTCTTTTCGGCGGAGTCCGGGAAGTGAACACGGTCTTGTGTTATGCTTGAACGTAAGTAGTTTCAGGATCACTTCTTGATGACTTCTAGCTTCTCGACCGTTGCGTTGCTTCTCTTCTCTCTCTCATTTCATATGTTAGCCACCATATATGCTTAGTGCTTGGTGCAGCTCCACCTCATTACCTTACCCTACCCATAAGCTTAAATAGTCTTGATCTCGCGGGTGTGAGATTACTGAGTCCCCGTGACTCACAGATACTTCCAAACAGTTGCAGGTGCCGATTATACCAGTGTAGGTGACACAACCGAGCTCAAGCGGGAGTTAGATGAAGATCTTCATCGCTGTCTTGTGTCTTTTCCGGTTGATCAGTAGTGGAGCCCAGTTGGGACGATCGTGGATCTAGCATTTGGGGTTGTCTTCTTTTATTTTGGTTCCGTAGTCGGACCTTGTTTGTATTCCGGATGATGTATGTTTGACTATGTTATTTGTGTGAAGTGGCGATTGTAAGCCAACTCTTTATCCCTTTCTTATTCAATACATGGGATTGTGTGAAGATTACCCCTCTTGCGACAAACCTACCATGCGACTATGCCTCTAAGTCGTGCCCCGACACGTGGGAGATATAGCCGCATCGTGGGTGTTGCATGACGTTTCCATATTAGCGTAAGGAAGTGAATCTAGGATGTCAATGCTCCCACGATATCTATTCACAACATACACACTTTAGTGCGCCATTGTGCCAATTGGCTTGAATAGTATCAAAAAAACCTGCCAAGAATGAAAGAAACAATGAACACAAACTATAAAGCATATGTATTGAAGAAACGGGATGAACAAAAACTTCTTGACAAACTCAACAAAAGGATATACATAAAATTAAAAAAAACAAGAGTTATGAAAACCTAACCAGCTTTGCATTAAGAAGGTCTTCTTCCTTGCGAACAAACATTGGGAGGAGACCAGCAGATTTTTTACATCGAACTTTGGAACTGTTGCACCGAAAAAATCATACTCCAGGAAGTACTATGCATTCACAAAAACACAATTAAAACACCTCCCAAACGCCACTACACCAAAGCTAGAGAAAAAAGGAGATATGGGTACAAAAGAACTAAAACCTGTATGAAGTAGGGATTAAGTTCAACCCTGTCAGTAGAAGAGAATATCTCAGAGGTCTCTGGCTTATCCTTCCATAAATTAATGAGATAATCCATTACGTCTCCTTCCATCTGCCGCCCTTCACCGAAAAGGGTATAAAGGACTTGTCCTGTGAGGTCAATCACATTCCCAGGGATGGTAAATATGCAGTAGCTTGTGCTGTAGATTTAAAAGGATGGGAAAAGATATTAGAAGTTCAGATACAACAACAAACATAAGTTCAGACACTATAACTCAAAAGGCAAGGAGGGATGGACAGAAGTTCAAATACTATAACAACAGAAGTTCAGACAATATAACAACAGAAGTTCAGACAATATAACTCCAAGGCAAGGGAGAAATGAATAGAAGTCCACATACTACAACAACAGAAGTTCAGACACAAACTAGCATTTCTGGTAGCAACAAAGTTAAGAAGAAGAAAACTCACTCTGAATACTTCTCCAGACCCTCTTCACTAAGCACATACTGTTCAACTTCCGGGCCTTGGATAGATGAGGGTAACTGTATTTTTTGAAGGGAGCGACAACAGAACGCCACTTCAAAGGCAATCTTGATGCCAGACTCAACTGTCGGTTTCCTCCTAGTGATGACAGCATTCTTCCCACCTCTCCCAGCAACAGTACCAACAACAGATTTACCGTTCTTCGGGTAAGAAATCTTCTCAAAATCTTCATCGGACGAAATCACTTCTGCTTCGGCTGCTTCGACTGCACCAACCTTTTTGGAGCAAGGAGTTTTTGGAGTACCACGAATACCACCAGCTTGCTTCCCCAACTTGGAAGGAATAAGGGTTCAAGGTCTATCATCTTCTATCGGAGCTCTACTCATCGATTCCTCCCTAGGCTGGTATTCATGTGACCCGAGGAATGAGTAGTGGTAATCGGTCAAGTCCAACGGCTCCACTGCAAAAAAAGCAAGAGAAAAAAATATGATTAAACATAACTGATGTTCAGGTACTGCACAATGTGCAGCCCAACTAATATAGATGACATGGTTACTACTCAAGCTGATCTAAAAAATTTAGTTGCATTTAAATACTAAACGAAGTTCAGGCACAACCAAAAGGCACAATTCAAGATAAAACTGATGAACTGGAAACATTCAACCACAACTAACAAAAGCATAGAAAGGCATCATCTCTGAAGTTCTAGTTCTAGTAGAAGAAATGCTCGTGTCAAAGTAAGAAATCAAAGGGAAAAAATACTAAAACAAAACACACAAGCAAAAAAAAGATAAAAAAATGAAGTTCATGTAAAAGAAATGCTCCTCTCCATCTGAAACCAGCAGCCTAGCCAGATCTCAAAGCAGAAGTTCAAGTTCAAGAAAGAATGAAGTTCATGTAGAATAAAAGATGCAGTACAGGTAAGCAGTCCAAGTTCCAAGACTTACATGTGTAGTAGCCAAACAAAGCTTGGAAGTCTGTCTCAAACAGGTTGGAACAAGCGATTGAGTACGGCCACGTCTTCCTAATATCCGTGATATTTTCATGGGAATAATTTGCAAGAACCCCATCATGATACGAATTAACATTCGCAAGCATGAAGAATCTGCTCTCGATACTGCCATCAAACACAAAAAAAATAATAGTGTTAGAACAAAAAAGAAAGCCAACGAATAAAAGACGTCGCAGCTTAAGTACAACTACAGTTAAATAGAAGTGATAAAGAGAAAAGTGGAACTCATACTTGTTAGTCTGTTGGGGCACATCAATCCAATCCAAAAGGAAATGGTCGATAGAAAGAGGACTGAAGGGTGTCTCCCTGTCGTTGCTGGCATCATTCCATAGCTTCTTGATGTAATCAGTCATCCACCAAAACAGGCGTACCGCACAGTCATCATCCGGTCCATAATAGGATTCGAGAAGCTGGAACCTTGAATTCTTCACGTCAAAAAATATTAAAACCCAATGACCAACTCCACCCATGGAAGTAGGAATTTCAGGCGGGTCAAAAGTGGGGAAAACAACCTGAAGCAACATGAACACACGAATCATTAAAACTGAGAATTAATATCAAACGGTACAAAGAAAAATAAAACAATATTAACACAGTGGATTGAAGTGCAAAACTAATACAGAGGCAAAGAACAAAGATATTGCATACACAATCATGTGCATCCATGCTATCTAGACCAGTCGCCAAGAAGTACTTCCTCACACGGGAATCCAATTGACCTCTGAAAATCTTGTCCTAAAATAATGCAGACAAAACCAACATATGAAAAATAAAAAGTGAGACAAACAAGTTTTAACTAAAATGATAAGGAACAATACAGAAAAGAAAGCACTATATGGTTGACTTACACAAACCCAATACGGCAGGATGATTTTATCCGATCCCTGGTACTTTGCACGTAGATAGTAGAGTGCAACCTCCACCACATTAGATCGAAGCATTCTGCGAGGAGCAAAAGATATTGCGGCATCCTCAACAGAAGCTTCACACTCATTGTTTTGTAACATAATCGTTGATCTAAAACAAAGGCAATAGAAAGTAAAAGAAGTTCAGCATCAAGAACTCAGGAAGTTCAGCTACCTCACAATAGGCAGTTCAAAAGGCCAGAAGTTTGGCACCAAAGAAGTAAAAAAAATAGAAATTCAACAACATAGAGTAAAGAAGTCTAGGTATAAAACCACAGGCAGTTCACAGGGGGTAGATGGATGTAAAATATTGACCACCCACACTCACCTCTTGGAGCGATCATTCTTAAGTCTAGTTACACTGAAATAAAAGTCATCAACCTTCTTTCGGACGACAACAAGGTCATTATCTGCTCAGCAAAAGAAATAGAAATTAAGAGCAACATTCAAGAACATAGATTCACGACAATTTCAATCAATAGCAATATTCAATCACAACATTCAAACACAAAGCACATCTCAGATGCTGCACCAGAAAACATCACAACACATGCATTACAAACCTTCCCCCCCCACATAGAAAACATGTTCACTTAACTTTATTTACAACCCACATGACAAAGCATTAAACCAGAAATTCAACTTGCACCACACAGGCAGTTCACAGGGATATCATGGACAAAGACAAACAACAAAAGGGACAGGGATTGGGAAAGAAGAGAGAAGCATGCTCCTCTCACTACAAAAAAATACACTTCCGTGATGATATGTGTTTGTCACAGTAGGTCACGTTTTCTGCATGCATGTACATCCATGACAAATTTATGACAGAATCAAGATAGTCATACCTGTGCTATCATAGAAGTGTTCCATGACATTACCAAAATTATCATCATGGAAGTGTCCACTTCCATGACGATAAATCACGTGTCACAGAAGTGCTTTCATCAAGGGTGATCGACACGTGGCATCCACCATAACGGAATGCCGTTAAGCTATCGGGTCCAGTTTTGGATCCGATAACGCGTTAACAGCCCCGACGAAAGGTGATTTTCCACGTGGAAAATCATCATTGGCTAGAGGAAACATGTGTCGGCTCACCGTTGGGACAGATGTCATCCACTCATTGGACCCAAAGCGCCTATGATACGTCGACACATGGCACGGACCAACAGAGGCCCATTCCTGTGAAAAGGCTGGCCCATTTGGCTTGGTCAAAAGGTGGCAGGCCGGCCCATGGCAAGCCTGTTAAGCGCTTGTTCGCATATAGCCCATTTACAGCCCACTATCCCATGGTCCGTTTACGGCCTATCCGAATTAGGCCCAGTAGCATCATCTGGGCCGTCCAATATAATTCCAGCCTGTTTTAACTTCCGACCCATGTATGGCCCATGACGTCTTTTGGCCCATATGAGGCCCTTAATAACCCTCGGCCCCTTAACGGCCCGTGATAAAACTGGCCTGTAATGAACAGTGTATCACTTTGTACCCATTAACAGCCTATTATTCCGTTGGGCCGTTTCCAGCCCATATTATCTTTCGGCCTTCTCAGGGCCCATTTATTCTTGGGCTCATTTCCAGCATTCGGTTACTTACGACCCGTTACTATCATTTTCTGCTTGTGGGCCAAATTCAGCCCGTGGTTACAGTCGGCCCGTTTGTGGCCTGTTAATACGTTGGTCCATTTTCATGTCGAAAAAAGCCGTTGGGCTGTTTTCATAGAGTTATCAAATACGGCTTATTAACGACCCATTATTGTCCACGGATAGTACGACCCATGATTGGTGAAATGATGATACGCCCCGTAGAAGGCCCATGGATCCTACGACCCATAAAAGTCCCATGGACCGTACGGCCCGTAGAAGGCCAATGGATCCTACGGCCCGTATAGAAGGCCAATGGATCCTAAGGCCCATAGAAGGCCCATGGATCATACGGCCCACAGGAGGCCCATGGTTACAACAGTCCATGTGTTGCCATGAATATTTTGGCCTAGTTTCCAAAAATAAGTTATTGTGGCCACTAGGAAAACACAGAAAAAGAACTGCAGTGACTACAAGCAAACAACTAAACAAGACAATAAGGAAATAAATAAGCAAGCAATTAACACTAGCCTATTACCGCTATTACACATATTACATCCACTGGGCATCAAAGTTCGCCACTAGTGCAAATATAGGGAACAAAGCAGCATATTACATACACTGGCCATCAAAATTGGCCACCAGTGCAAATAAACGCGGCAACAAAACAAGAGCATAACTGAAACAACTTTAGAAGAGCTCAAGAAACGTGGTATCCACCATGCTGGCAATAAGCTTAGCAAGCTTATTAGCTTTGTCCTGTTTGGCATTAAAATCCTCCAACGCTTGTTGTTGCACCAGAAAGTATGCATCTGAATGCTCTAGGGACTTCTGCAGTCCTTCCGCTTCTTGTCACAGCATAGCCGATCGATGTCTTTCAGCTTGTAGTTGAGACTCAAGAAACCGAACTGATTCAGGAAGTGAGTTTGAATAGCTTGTGCAAGCGGTAGTGGCCAGTAACTCGAACACTAAACCAAGACAGGACTTTTGGGTTGTCTCACTGTCTTCGAGATAGTCTTCCTTAGCTGTTTTATCAGCTTTGTTGGAGACCAACAAGGATGTGTCACTATCCTGAACCTTATCTGCATTACTTCCTTTACCATTGCTTAATAAGGCACTCTTCCCCAATATTCTGTCAGCATTCTAAAAGAAGAAACAAGCAGACACATAACAGGTTTAACATGTACTAGTATATGAAACTCATTTCGGTGAACCAGTTCATTAGTAAGGTGGACAGGATTAAACTACCAAGTCTTCTATTGCCAAGTACTAGTACATAATAAAAGCATCAAACAAAGATATATCTATGTCCTATGGTCACTGCATTGTCTTTCCAAATCAAAATAGAGACACGGTTCAAATCATATCAGTTCAAGACAAAGCAGCAGTGAAATAATACAAAGCACGGGAAACTACATGGCACAACAAGATTTTAGATGGGTACCACGGGTCTACATGTACAACAACACTATTGGCTCTGTTGTGATGCTAGTAGTGTGCATGATATGAGAAGTCAACTGTATACACAATTGAATTGAAATCAATAGAGCTATTGATAAGAGCAAGCCTGTTAAAGAAACATGTGTGAACATACCTGCTGTGTGTAGCGACCCGACCTCAGACGGTCAAGTCTCTATGCTTAAGTGTCATCCCTGGATCGGTATGCTAACACACACAATACTCGAGGATTAATAACAGATCTAAATCACATGTATAAAGTAACGTAAATACTATTACCTCAATCCAAATAGCGGAAGTAACAACAAGGTTGTGGATTCCCTTCAACCCCAATGACAAAGTTGAGTGTAGAAATCGTAACCCTAACGTATCACTTACTCGTCGTAAGAATCCTGCAACATGAGACGTTGCAGCCACAAAGGGTCAGTACATTGAATGTACTAGCAAATTCACACCATAGGATAATGATGAATAATAACTATCACTACATGCATATTTGGCTGGTGGAAAAGCTCTATGGTTATAATGTTTTTGCGAAAAGCCAATTTTTTTCCTACATCAAAGGAATATATTTTATTTAACTACAAAGTTGGTTGATAAATATTGAGAAGGTTCCTCCAACTCAATCCCGAAATATTAATCATTAGCCCAATCAAATTAATTAAATAAAGTGATGAGATCAACATGATAATCCAAGAACCAGATACTCAATATGTCCATAACCGGGGACACGGCTAATCATGATTAGTTTGTACACTCTGCAGAGGTTTGTGCACTTTTCCCCACAATACTCGATCTCCTCCGTTGGATTTCTCGCACTACAGGGTGTTTGAGAAACGGATGACCGAGACACAGTCTTTCAGAAGCATTAACTCTCTACTCTGGATAGACAGTACCACCTACAACCCACTACATCTGCTAGTCTACCTCTTCAAGAGCTTCACACAACTTACTCAGCTATGCAAGAGCCCATAATGGCTTATGGCTACACACGGAAATTTCTAGCATGAATAATCTTATGATCCCTTTGAGCCTGGGTGGCGAGCCATAGGATGATCACACGGGTCCTCCGGGATATCCTAGGACAACACTGGATTCTCCAGGTGCCCGCAACCAATCCACCCAGATGTGTATTAAAGTAGCCACCTTAAGTTGAACCATTAAGTAAACAATCTCACAACTATCATGGAATACACTCAAACCCAATCCACGTCTACGAGCATAGCATGGCAACATAAGAATAACATAATAGTAACTCCCAAGGGTTTGATAGTAACAGGGCAATAGGTTCCTACCTCATCAACTACTTCCCAAAACCCACATGTTATCAATTCCTAACCATGCAATGTTTGAGGGTTGAAACTAATGCATAAAAACTGGGTATGAAAGGGATATGATAGAAGTGTGAACTTTACTGTACTATTGATGAATATTATTCGCCCTCAAAACTCCTGATAGTTCTACTCGTCACACTCCGGTCAATCTATTGGGAGCAAGCAATAGCAACCACACATAAGCATTCACTCAGAAAGATCGAAGAAGACAATTCGGAAAGCATCAAAACCAAGCAAATGACTCTTGCAACATAAAACAATTTCTAACAGTACCAAAATTATGTGAATTTGGCCTTATCAGAAAGTTTAGGTCAAGAGCTTCGATTTGCAAAAAGAATCAACTAAAACGGAGTTGTAAAACTCAAGTTACGATCAAAGAAAGTATAAATACAAATCTGTTTGAATTCAAATTTTAAACTTTCGAAAAACATGTTTAAGTTGGATTATTGGATAGAGGGGATCATAACGAAGAAGTGGGCGTTGGTTTTAGTGAATTTGGACAAACGGTGTAAAAGTTGTGCTAGTTTGAAATAGAGGGACTAAACTGTGAAGAAAATTATCTCGAATAGGTCGCTGGCCAAAAATAAAAATAAAAAGAAAAATCCTTTTGAGCTAACGCTCGCTACAGAGGCATACAAGACAAAAACCGTTCGCTACAAATACTAACGGACGAACGTCCACTAATAATTAACAGATCGATTTTTTTGAAGAAAAACCTAAACTAAAAAAATGGAAAAACCGGGAGGTTCGATAGTTTTGGCAGTTTTCAAAAATAAACCGGCGGCGAATCGGGCTTCGGATTCCGGCGGGTTTCGGGCGGCGGCGGCACAGCTACGTGGCAGCGATGGTGATGGTGCGTGCGGCGGCGGTGGAGGGTGGTGGCGTGGGTGCGGGGTTCGGCGGGCGGGGCGCGGCAGCGGCGCGGTGCTGGCTATGGCGGCGAGAGCAGGCAAGGCGGCGGCTCCGGCAAGATGCAGCCGCGGCGCGGCGAACGAGAAGTGCGGCGGCGGCGCGAGGAGAGAACGGGCGGCGGCGGCGCAAGCTTATATAGAGGGGGGGCGAGGGGTTGCATGGAGGAGGGGCAGGGGGCAAAGGCGGCGGACGCGGAGGTCACGGCGGCGGCGACGGCGGGGTCTCCGAGCGCTCGGGTACGAGTGGGATTGGGCCGTTGTGCCGGTCCCGCGGAGGGAAGTTTTTTTAAACACAAATAAAAAAAAAGCAAACGAAATAAAAAATATTATATAGGCATATAATATATCAAAATTTTCAGAAAAAGATTTTCTATAACTTGAACATTTTTGTAGCATCAAATAAAATCCCGACAAATTTAAATAAAGCAAAGAGTGCTACTGCTCTAATAAAATCGAGTAAAAAATCATTTTAAAAATACCAAAATGATTTCAAATTTATTTCTCTCCAATTTTCTATTGTAGGGAATCATGTTACCCTATTTTCCATATATTTTATTTTTGGAGAAAAATAATTTTTATAAAACCCAAAATAACTCCAAATTGAAAATGGTTTCAAAGGGGCGTTAAATTTGGTTTCTTTGAAACTTCCAACTCATATTTCATATAATTTGAAGAAGTCATTTTATCTTCTCTCATGAAAATCATTGAGTTGCATAAAGTTTCTGAGTTGGAAACATATTTCCAAATAAAATTCAAATCTTTTCGAAACCCTTTTCATTTATTTAAATGGAAGAAGTCATGTCATCTTCTCTCCAGGGTTTTGTATTTGAAAAGAATTTGAATTCAAGGAGATCAGAAAGCAAGGATTAAAGTTTGGGAAAGTCCTTTCATTCCCTCTCATTTAACTTCCAAAAGTTTCAAATTTCACTCAATTTAACACAATCAATCAAACAACCAATCAAAACTATCTATCTATTATAACATTCCAAAATTTAGAATTTGGGGAGGCTAGAAACCTACCACCCTTAAAATGAATCTCGTCCTCGAGATTCGGAGAGGCTAGAAAGAAATAGGTTGGGTTTGGGGGTCTTCTCAGAATCCATCGATCATCACCGGGGGTCTGGGGTGCTACCACCCTTAGAAACATTGTTACGGTCCCATCAATACTCATATACTCCATCCTTATTCTTGACGGGGCCGGTCTTCTCAAATTCTCGGGAAAATTCCTTCTCTGAGCTCTTCTGGTAGTTGCATAACCTTTACCACAATTCTTCTATCCTTTCATGTTTATATGGTCGTTTATAGACTAGGTCTTCTTAGCTGACGGGTCTGGCGCCAATACTAAACAACTATCGATATCTCATGGGGGTCAATGATTTATGGTTTCTCCTGCATGAAATGGGTCTGGGTTGAACCTCATCGTATGACCTACGATTGGCAAAAGCTGCCTTGTACGAGGGGAAAAATTGTCATACTATTCTAAGGCTTAAACAAGGTTTAATATCATCGTCACTCTATTATGGGTAAGTCACTCAGATTTACCATGCCATATAGCAAGGCGAATAATAAGAGTAAGTCGGTATGGTGATCAATCCATCCCGCACCCAAATCATTACCTTGTATACGGTTTAGCGAGTCTCGCATGCTAACACTCGGTCATCCTCACAGGCATTGCAGAATTTCTCTTGTCAACGAACTAAGTTCGGATAAATCCATGGATTCTGCAAGCCAAAAAAACATCTATCATTCCTTCACAACTCTCAGGTTTTGCGTAAACTCCTATAAGATTGTCTGTTGATAGGTCCTGGGGCCTGTGGGTTATGGCCAATCTCATCACTTGTAAACCTTGAAATCATCATCGGGGCAACTGATCATTATTCCAACATCCAGCTTCCTAGCATTCTTAAATCCATCCAATTATATTGTCTCCCTTCCTTCTATTTGTACCAAACTAGGACATGATTACTCAGTCCCATCATGGAGTTACAATTGCTCCATATTACCAACATTATACCTCCTTTATATTCCAATAGTACTTCATCCCTCCATATTCTTGGGGTATACCACATATTGAGATAAAACTCATACTTACTTTGTCCAAAGTCCACTCCGTGGAACATCATTATCCCTTCCAAGGGTCAAGTGTCCTCACAGGGTACTACCACCCTTAAAATGCACAGATTCATCCATAGACCATAGTTCTCATATCCTCGAAAATGGTCAAAAACTTTCTTCATAGAGTAACAACTCATAAAATCCAAATCACTACCCATGATACTAAATTTATTGATCCTCAAATTATTACAATCTCCTACACTTCCATTACATGCATCAACTCAACATATCAATATAAAAGAATTGTTCCCACTGCTACTACTATATTTCTTTTGTTGCAAACTCAACTATTTAGCACAAGTCTCCTTCTCCTTGGGGCATTCTCTGGCATAGTGCCCTGTTCCATTACAACGAAAACATATTACTTCTGACAAGTCTCAAGGTTTTATTTTTGGGCAACCACTGAAGTAGTGCCCTGACTCCTTGCACCTGAAACTGGTGATATGACTCAGGTCCTTCCTGGAATCCAATCTATTTCTCTTCCTGGATTTTTCCATTCCAATCAGGGCTTCTATTTCCTGTGGGTCATACTCTACTTCCTCTGTCGGGAATGCTACTAGGTCCCCATTCATACAATTCTGGGAGATGTGTCCTTCTTCTCCACATGAATAGCATGACTTGGTGCAGGGTTCAATTGGGTATTCTTCGGGTGTGTCCTCCACCTCTTCCTTCATCACAGGTTCTTCTAAAATTTCCATAAGGGCTCCTTTCATTGCTTCTTTCTTCTGTTGGTTGGTTCTTTGTACCATGGGGTAAATGTGACACTGAGCATGGTAGTGGGTAGTCCCTTCACACAAGAAACAAGTGATCTGCCTAGTTGGGCATTCTTCAGTCGGGTGACTTCCTTCACAATTAGAGCATTCATCCTTGTGTTCTTTATGGGTGTGTTCCATTTCTCCACAAATCTTACATGCACGAGGCTTCTTCTCTTTAGGTTCACCTAGCTTTCGGGTAAGAGGGGACCTCAGTAGAATCGTCTTGAATTCATCCCAAGCATTGGTTCCATTCCATCCTTGTATGTCTTGATGTATCTCTCGCCATTTTGCAGCACCCTGTGTGATCTTTCGTAGGGTGTATGGAACTGTAGCGACCCGACCTCAAACGACCAAGTCTTTGTGCTTCAGTGTCATCCCTGGATCGGTAATGTTGACACACACAGTACTCGAGGATTTATAACAGAGTAGCAATCACACACTTATTACATCGAATGTCTCAAAAGAGAACTTATTACAATAAATATGGCATAAGGCCATCTAATACGATAACAACAGAAGGCTTGGAAGATAAAGTGAGTCCATCAACTCCAACGACATAGCTGAGCTGCACGGCAACGACCTAACGAACCTTACTCCTCGTCTGAAAAGTCTGCAACATAATACGTTGCAGCCCGAAAACGGGCCAGCACATGGAATATGCTGGCAAAGTAACACAGTAGAGCAAGAACAGAATAATACTATCACTACATGCATATTTGGTTGGTGGAAAGCTCTATGGTTACAGTTTTTGCGAAAAGCCAATTTTTCCCTACAACAAAGGAATAGATTTTGTTTAACTATCATGGTAGTTGAAACACCATTAAGAAGGTTCCTCCAACTCAATCCCAATTAAAGTAATTAACAACCCAACAATATTAGTTTAGAGTGATGAGATACTTAGGATACTCCAAGTACTAGATACTCAAGATGTCCATACCCGGGGACACGGCTAACCATGATTAGTTTATACACTCTGCAGAGGTTTGTGCACTTTTCCCCACAAGACCTGATCTCCTCCGTTGGTTTTCTTGCACTACATGGTGTTTGAGAAATGGATGACCGAGACACAGTCTTTCAGAAGCATTAACCCCTTAATCCAGGTAGACCATACCAAACCTACATTCCACTACCTGCTAATCCACCTCTTTCGGAGCTTCACGCAACTTACTCAACTATGCTAGAGCCCATAATAGCTTGTGGATGCACACGGAAGTTTCTAGCATGAAAATATCTCAGTTCCCTTTGAGCCTCGGTGGCGGACCATAGGATTATCACAAGGGTACTCCAAGATATCCTAGGACAACACTGGATTCTCTAGGTGCCCAACAAACAATCCACCCAGATGTGTATTCAAGTTGCCACCTTAAGTTAAACCATTAATTAACAATCTCACATCTGTCATGGATTTCACACACCCAAACCATGTCTACGAGCATAGCATAGCAATATAAGCAATACGTAGAAGTAACTCCCAAGGGTTTGAAAATAACAGGGCAATAGGTTCTACCTCATCAACTACTTCCCACCCACATGTTAATCACATCCTAATCATCCAATGTTTGAGGATTGGAACTAATGCATAAAAACTGGGTGATAAAGGGGTATGATCAAAGTGTTACTTGCCTTGCTGATGATCCGCAAAACCTAGGGACTCGTAGTAGCACGCTTTGCACTCCGGGTGTTCTATCGCAAACAAACAATAGCATACATAAGCAATCAAGCAAAGAAACATGGGTAAAACTCAAGTAAGAAGGTCTAACCAGAAAGTTCAACTTAAGAACTCCGGTTTGCGAAAAGAATCAAATCAAACGGAGCAACAAAACTCAAACTGCGAAAGAAACAAGATCCGTTTACTAATCTGGACTAAGGTCAAATTTTATAGTAGAAAAATTGTTCAAGTTGGTTAAATGGAAAGAGGGTTCCGAGACGAAGATCTAGGCGCTTGAATCGCCTGATTCCGACAAACGAGCGGAAAGATAAACTAAAATGAAAATCGGATCAGAAATCGCGATCGAAAATAATCGCGGAAAAATCCAAGAAAAAGAAAACTAATGAACAGGCTAACGAACGAGCGTTCGTTGCCTGTAACGATCGAGCAAAAAATGTTCGTTAAAACGAACATACTGACGAACGTCCGCTAAAAAGATAAACCGAGAAAACCGGCAACCGATCTAAAAAAATTAACTAGGGGTTTTCTTAAAAAAACTGAAGCGGTTTTCTAAAAAAAACGAGGGGCGACGAACGGCGGTGGTACCTCCGGCGTAGCTTCGGCGAGGCGGGGCTGCGGCGGCTGGGCGGCGGACTGCGGCAGCGAGAGGTGCCGGCGGCGAGGCGTGGCGAGA
>NC_057812.1:307920936-307942453 GCF_018294505.1 Triticum aestivum
GTATTTAAAGAGCGGGGAGGGCGGCGGCTTGGAGGAGGGGTGAAAGTGCAACTATCCCTAGGTGGTTTTGGTAATTCCTAACAACATATAGCTCATTGAGCTAATGCTATTCCAAGATTAATATTTCAGGAAAAGCTCAATGAATGGCATGGCATGGATGAGGAAAGTGGACCCCTCAAAATACTAAGGACAAAAAGATTGGCTCAAGCTCAAAGCTCCAGACTCCACATTTTATATTTTAGTGATCCAAGATCACATTGAGTCTATAGGAAAAGCCAATACTATCAAGGAGGGATGAGGTGTTGCATGATGAGGTTCTTGCTTCATAGTGCTTAGTGATATGCTCTAAAACCCTCAACTACCTTCCTACATCCACATATGACCGAAACCAAAAGTCAAACTCGGCCCCACCGATTCTTTCTATCCGGCGCCACCGAGTTCAGATGTCATAGCCACTGCCACAAACCCTAGGCAAATCGGTCTCATCGATAGGGATCTCGGTCACACCGAGATGGGGTTGTAATCTCTCTGTTTCCCTTCGTAAATTTTCGGTCCTACCGAGATGAGCGATCGGTCCCACCGAGATTGCAATGTAAACTCTCTGTTTCTCTTTTGTAACATTTTGGTCCCACCGAAATGAGCGATCAGTCCCATCGAGTTTACCTGACCAACTCTCTGGTTAGCTTATTACCAAAATCGGTCCCACCAAGTTTGTGTAATCGGCCACATCGAGATTATGTTATGGCCTAACCCTAACCATATCGGTCCTACCGCGTTGCATCTCAGTCCCACCAAAAATCCTAACGGTCACTAGGTTTGCTAAATCGGTCCGATCGAGTTTCTCAATTCGGTCTCACTGAGATTGGTAAATTGTGTCTAACAGTTAGTTTTTGTGTGGAGGCTATATATACCCCTCCACCCACTCTTCATTCATAGAGAGAGCCATCAGAACATACCTACACTTCCAATACACATTTTCTGGGAGAGAACCACCTACTCATGTGTTGAGGCCAAGATATTCCATTCCCACCATATGAATCTTGATCTCTAGCCTTCCCCAAGTTGCTTTCCACTCAAATCTTCTTTCCACCAAATCCATATCCTGTGAGAGAGAGTTGAGTGTTGGGGAGACTATCATTTGAAGCACAAGAGCAAGGAGTTCCTCATCAACACACCATTTGTTACTTCTTGGAGAGTGGTGTCTCCTAGATTGGCTAGGTGTCACTTGGGAGCCTCCGACAAAGATTGTGGAGTTGAACCAAGGAGTCTGTAAGGGCGAGGAGATCGCCTACTTCGTGAAGATCTACCACTAGTGAGGCAAGTCCTTCATGGGCGATGGCCATGATGGGATAGACAAGGTTGCTTCTTCGTGGACCCTTCATGGGGTGAGCCCTCCATGGACTCGCGCAACCGTTACCCTTCGTGGGTTGAAGTCTCCATCAACGTGGATGTACGATAGCACCACCTATCGGAACCACGACAAAAACATCCGTGTCTCCAATTGTGTTAGAATTCTCCAAACCCTTCCCTTTACATTCTTGCAAGTTGCATGCTTTACTTTCCGCTGCCCATAGACTCTTTGCATGCTTGCTTGAATCGTGTTAAGATTGCTTGACTTGTGCTAAGATAGCTAAAATCTGCCAAAGACTAAAATTGGGAAAAGGATAGATTTTTATTTGGTCAAGTAGTCTAATCACCCCCCCTCTAGACATACTTTCAATCCTACAAGTGGTATCAGAGCTTTGGTTTCCATTTGCTTTGATTTCCATAGGTTTTGGTGGTCATAGCCGTGGTTTCACAACCTAGGAGAGTATGGCGTCTAGCGAGGGAAATTACCACCGTAGAGGTCCTTACTTTCATGGTACTAATTTTGCTAGTTGGAAGCATAAGATGAAAATGCATATTCTTGGACATAACCCCGCTGTTTGGGCTATTGTGTGTGTTGGCTTGCAAGGTGAATTCTTTGATGGGAGAGAACCAAATCATGAAGCTACCACGGATGAGTTGAAGATGCTATAATACAATGCTCAAGCTTGTGATATCCTCTTCAACGGATTGTGCCCCGAAGAATTCAACAAAATCAGCCGTCTTGAGAATGCAAAGGAAATTTGGGATAGTTTGATTGACATGCATGAAGGTACCGACTCCGTCAAGGAATCCAAGTTGGATGTGCTTTAAAGTCAAATTGACAAGTTCAAAATGAAGGATGGTGAAGGTGTCGCTGAGATGTACTCTAGGCTTGCTCTTATCACAAATGAGATTGCCGGCTTAGGAAGTGAAGAGATGACCGACAAATTCATCATCAAGAAGATCCTAAGAGCCTTGGATGGAAAATACGATACCGTATGCACATTGATCCAAATGATGCCAAATTACGAAGATCTCAAGCCAATGGAAGTCATTGGAAGAATTGTTGCTCATGAGATGTCACTCAAGGATAAGGAGGAGCTCCATAACAAGTCAAGTGGTGCTTACAAAGCCTCATGTGAAGCTCCCACATCATCAAGTGAGAAACAAACCTTTAATGAAGAATTAATCCTAATGGTGAAGAACTTCAACAAGTTCTACAAGAATAGAAGTAAATAGAGAAGTTCCAACTCAAGGTCCTACAATGACAAAAGATCTTCTAGTCGAGAGCGAAACTACTACAATTGTGGAAGACCCGGACACTACTCCAATGAGTGTACGGCTCCCCACAAGAGAAGAGAAGATTCTCCCAAAAGAAGAAGTAGAAGAGAAGAATCACCATCAAGGGAGAGAAGGAGTAGGGATGATCGATATGAATGAAGACCCTCTCGGAGAAGCAAGGATTCGGAAAGAAAGGACAAGTCATCAAGGAGCTACACAAAACGAAGACATCAAGCTCATGTTGGTGAATGGGTATCCGGCTCCGACTCCGATAATGACTCCGAGAGAAGCTATCACTCCGACTCCGAATATACTCAAGATGAAGGTGTTGCCGGTCTAGCACTTGTGTCAACCAACTCCTACGGCATATTTGATTCACCAAATGAAGGAATTGGAAGATGCTTCATGTCTAAAGGCCCAAAGGCATCACACCCTGAGCATGTTGATTTCAATAGTGATGAAGAGGACTTGTTAGGTGATGATGATTTACTTGTTGACAACTATATGATGAATAATATGATGAAATGAATGACAATGATAAGGAGAAGATTGAGTCTCTAACTAAAGAACTAAACACTCTTAGGAGATCATCGAGAACTTTTAAGGACTCATGAAAATTACGTTTTGAGAAGCTCAATCTTGAGCAAGAGCATGAGTTCTTAAAGGCAGTCAATGATGATCTTCGCAAGAAAAGTTCTTCTTACATTTCCAAGCGTTTACTCTTATCCACTTACATGCCTCAAGTCAAGTCTAGTAACAAGAACAAGAAAGATTCTTCTTCTAGTAGTAACAATAATCATGCTAAATCCAATGTTGTTGCCGCTAGTAGTTATCTTGATTCCACTAATGATTCTCTTAGCCAAGTTACACTTGAGCAAGAAAATAGCTTATTGAAGGGAATTATAGAGAAAGGTGTTTACAAGAGCCTTGCCGGGAGTAAGCAATTCGAGGAAATTGTACGCAAGCAAGAAAGGCACCGGAAGAATCAAGGTATTGGTTTTGAATGAAAGTTCAATGCCAATGGAGTTGAGTGGAAGAAGATCAATACCCCAAGACGAAGTTTGTTCCTCAACAACAAAAGTATGATCCTACTTCTTCCAAAGGGACACAAGCTCAAGATGATCTTCCACCACAAGACCACAAGAAAAAAGGCAAGGACAAGCTTCAAGAGGAAATTGATGCATTTGAAGAAGCTCCTAAGGCCTTGGTCAAGTGGGTTCCCAAGACTACATCAAGTTCCACTTCATCAAGTACAACTACAACTCCGAGGATTCCCATCAAGATGGTGTGGATCCCGAAGAAGAAGAACTAGAGAGTTCTTGAGGGTGACTCCGCCAACATACTTCACTCTTATCATTTTGGCAAGAACAAGTGCAATCAACTTCCACATCTTGCACTAGTTCAAGGAGTCACAAACCCTCTTGTTGGTAAGACAAGGGACAAGGTAACCTAAAGCTTGCATAGACATCATCTTGTGTGTGCATCACTCTATGTCTATGGATATCCTTGTTTGTTCCTTGTGGGACTAACCCGTGTAGGTATTGAAAGTGCAACTCACTCCAAAGGATAGCTCCAAATGATCTACATGAACATTGAGCATCCACATCTTCAACATCTACATGAAGTCATCATCGACAAAACCCAAGGTTAGTTCATCCTATTAGGGGGGATCTCACATCTAGGGGGAGCTTTACTCTAACAATTGAGTTAAAGCAACTCTAATGGTGTGAACACAACAAAGCTTTATGTAAAAGTGGTAACCCCACTTATGCTTAAACGATGAGTATGACCTATGATCAAATGTTCTCATTTGACTCCTAAGTCAATATACTCATATATAGATGACCTAGTCATCGCCAATTGCTTGATAGATGCTAGAATTGTTTGTGCATGCTTTGCCACATATTTCATTTGTCATTTTATTGTGTGAGCATGTTGGTTGCATAATTTACTCATTCGAGGACATCCAGTTGTTGTTTTGATTGTTTGGTTTCCTTTTCTTTTGGCCAAGTGGATGGACAAGAATGCCTAAGAACCTTCTCTAGCTATCTATGCTTTTCTCATCTCAAACTCGATTCATGTTGCATCACAAAATTTGATCAAGTCAGATTTGAACCACTCTGTGTGAGGAGCACTCGGAGTCCCCGATTCGTCATAGACTTAAACTTCCAAAACTTCTTTCTGTGTTTCGGTCTGACCGATTCACCCATTTTGGTCATACCGATATCACTAAGTCGATCTAGGTTTTCAATCTCGGTGCAACCGATTTGAACTTTTCGGTCACACCGAGTTTCAGTAACTGCTTGCAGTTATGAATCTCGGTGCCACCGAGTTGTTCCACTCGGTCACACCGACAGGGTCGGGCTATATATATCCACGTGTCAAATTTTGGAAAACTTTCCGAACCTCCTCGACCCGCGCTTAGCCTTCTCTGCCTCCCTGGATCTCCGGATCGTCCTCCTCGTCGCTAGCCGCCTCCTTCCGCTGGTCTCTGCTGCCGTCAATGGGAATCATCCCCGCCGTTGCCGTCGTAGCGAGTTCATCGCCGAACTAGGGTATGAATTCGATCACTGTGCTATCCTTATCTGATTCCTAGCACATTGTGTCCGCCATGTATCTTGCCACGATTGAGATCATTCTATCCATCAAAAACACTCTGTAGTTTAGTCGTGAATTGAGAATTTAGGGTTAGGTTTCCGCCGAAACCATGTCGGACCCACCGAATTGTGGAACTCGGTACCACCGATTTGGCTCAGGCCATTGCACATGTGATTCTCGGTCTGACCGAGAATTGCAAATCGGTGTGACCGAGTTCAGGACTTTGTGAAACCCTAGCAGTCTCGGTGCCACCGAACTGTGACTCGGTTTGACCGAGTTCACTAGTTTAGGTTCCAACAGCTGCTTCGGTATCACCGAGTTTACAAATAGGTTGATCCGAAATGCTTTCTGTGGAAAACTAAAACTAAGTTTTTGACTCATTCTTTTGCAAAAACCTCTGCATTTTGTGATGCTCATCTACTCTAGCTCATCTATATCTATTCACAGGGTCTGGTGTCAGTGTTTGCAATATGTCTGCTCAGAGTGACAATCAGAACAGGTCAGAGGACCAGGTTAACTTGAGTGAGGGCACTAGTCCCTCTAGCAGCTCAGATGATGGCAGCATGAGCAGACCAAGCAATCTGCCAAAGGGTGCCACCAGGGCCATCAAGAAAAGAACCTCAGAGTCAGAGGATGAGGATTATGTGGCTGAGGAACAAGAAACCACCTCAAAGAGGAAAGTCCTGAAGAAGGAATATGGCACAGCTACTGCCACCAAGCCAGGCATGAAGCAAAAGGTTCCTGCCAAGAGAGCTCAAATGTCTAAGGCCAGAGCATCTACTCAAGAGACTTTGGGATCTGCACCCAAAGAGCAGGTTGTGGTAGAGAAGAAGAGGAAAGAGAGGGTCAAGAAGACCACTGCTAGAGTGCTTGGGAGATCCTCAATCATGAGAGATTCTGAAGAGGAAGAGGAAGAAGATGCTGCACCAACACCCAAAGCTCAGAAGCTTATGGGTGATGCCATCAGGGCAGGGGCTGTTCCATCTAAACCTAAGACTGCTCCTAAGACTGCTGCTCCAGCTCCAAAGCCAAAACCAAAGAGGAGCACCAGGAACATCCCTGCTGAGGAGAAGAACAAGGCCCAGTGCCTGAAGCTGAAATGGAAGAAGAAGATGATGAGTCACATGTCTTGAGGAAGTTGAAGCCAAAAATTCCAGATCACAATGATGCTCATCCAGTTGCAGAGAACATGAAGATCAGGAAGGACTTAGGTCTAAGGCTATGGACAGAGTCTGATCCATATGCCACCAGGAGAAGGACTGCTGTGGACTACAGGTTCCATACAAAGGAACATCAGGACTTCTATGAGACAGTGTTGCTTGACAAGAAACCAATAGTATGTGACATGAGATGGTTGGGAGTACATCAAGGAGAATGATGAACATTATCCAGGTGTGTATGATAGTTTCAAGGCTTGTGGAGTTGATGAGTTTGTGGCTCAGAAGCTCTAAAATGGAATGATGAGCTTATCATGCAGTTCTACTCCACATCTCACTTCTACCCGGATGGAAGGATTGTCTGGATGTCTGAAGGTATGAGGTACTAGTCAACAGTTGCAGAATGGGCTAAGTTGATCAATGCCCCAAAAGAGAGTGAAGATGACTTGGATGTCTATGCTAATAAGAAGAAGGATCACAACACCATGGCACACATGTACAAGGAGATCCCAGATGCTGCTCTTGAGACACACAAGTTTGGATCTGTACATTACCTTCTGTCAGACTTGCCAACTATCAACTAGATCCTCAGGCACACTCTCTTGCCAAAGTCAGGTGATCACAAGATGATCAGAGGCCATGCAATAAACTTGCTTCACATCTTTGATGTCCCACAGAAGTTCAAAGTCATGAGCCTCATAGTGGAAACCATAAAGAGGACAACTTCAGATCAGAAGAGGAGTTGTGGGTATGCCCCACAGATCTAGGAGCTGACTAACTCCAAGATGGGCACTGGCACATATCTGCTGGACAAGGAGCACCTGCCCATCTACCCAAAATTTGAGGACAACACTGTGGTGATGGATGAAAATGAACCATCTTCTGTGCACGCATAGGCCAAGAAGGAGAAGGCAGAGGCTGAAAAGGCTGCAAGGATGCCAACTACTGAAGAAGCATCTCAGTATCTTCTGAAGAGCAAGCAAGATCAGCTTGGCTTCTTGATTGCCTCCACTCTGAGGAATGAGAAGGGACTGACCACCTTGACTCAAAACCAGGAGAGCTTGGAAAGGATCATGGAGCAAAAGTTCTATAACTTGGATGTGAAGGTAACTAAGATACAGTCTGTTGTGGAGCAACTTCAGGATGAAATGCAGGAGAGGAAGGGCAAGACAACCACTGATGCATTTGCCAGAGTGCCTAGAGCTCAGAGGTCAGCTGCAGTGCCTGTTCCAGACACTAGAGCCACTTCATCTGCACTAGCTACAACTTCAGTGCCACCAGCTCCAACACCTACTCCATCAGCTCCATCTACATCGACTAAAGCCTTCGTTCTTGGAGTTATCCGGACACCACCACCTGAAGACCAAGCCTGAGAGACGATTTAGTGCTACGCATTTTCTAGGAACTTTTTGGTAACTTGTTGCCAAAGCGGGAGAAAAATGTATAGATCATAGGCTTCGAGAGAGAGCGTTGCTTTTTATTCTCTCTTGCTTTGGTGGTTGAACTTTATTTGCTTGTTTGAGATACTTTTTGTATGTTTGATACTTGGATGATCATGTGTTTGATCATATGCTACCTTAATGCTTGTTGGATGACATTATCATTTTATCCCTATATGATCATTCACTTTGCTTGGTGATGAGTGCATGTATTTAATTATTATCATTTTGAGCGCTCCACCAAAATGGATGTGACATGGAAGAGTAACCCATGATCCTAACTCTCTGTGCATTTGCAGTCCAAAGCAAATCATAAACTATGCACAAATTTAGGGGGAGCTCTTACTTTTCACATACTTCTCAAAGCGACAATGTTTTTCACTCTTATTATCATTCGTCGAAGCTTTGATCTATATGTTGTCATCAATTACCAAAAAGGGGGATATTGAAAGTGCAACTATCCCTAGGTGGTTTTGGTAATTCCTAACAACATATAGCTCGTTGAGCTAATGCTATTCCAAGATTAATATTTCAGGAAAAGCTCAATGAATGGCATGGCATGGATGAGGAAAGTGGACCCCTCAAAAAGGACAAAAAGATTGGCTCAATCTCAAAGCTCAAGACTCTACATTTTATATTTTAGTGATCCAAGATCACATTGAGTCTATAGGAAAAGCCAATACTATCAAGGAGGGATGAGGTGTTGCATGATGAGGTTCTTGCTTCATAGTGCTTAGTGATATGCTCGAAAACCCTCAACTACCTTCCCACATCCACATATGACCTAAACCAAAAGTCAAACTCGGCCCCACCGATTCTTTCTATCCGGCGCCACCGAGTTCAGATGTCATAGCCACTGCCACAAACCCTAGGCAAATCGATCTCACCGATAGGGATCTCGGTCACACCGAGATGGGGTTGTAATCTCTTTGTTTCCCTTCGTAACGTTTTGGTCCTACCGAGATGAGCGATTGGTCCCACCGATATTGCAATGTAAACTCTCTGTTTCTCTTTTGTAACATTTCGGTCCCACCGAAATGAGCGATCGGTCCCACCGAGTTCACCTGACCAACTCTCTGGTTAGCTTATTACCAAAATCGGTCCCACCGAGTTTGTGTAATCGGCCACACAGAGATTACGTTATGCCCTAACCTAACCATATCGGTCCTACCGAGTTGCATCTCAGTCCCACCGAAAATCCTAACGGTCACTAGGTTTGCTAAATCGGTCCGATCGAGTTTCTCAATTCGGTCTCACCGAGATTGGTAAATTGTGTCTAACAGTTAGTTTTTGTGTGGAGGCTATATATACCCCTCCACCCACTCTTCATTCGTAGAGAGAGCCATCAGAACATACCTACACTTCCAATACACATTTTCTGGGAGAGAACCATCTACTCATGTGTTGAGGCCAAGATATTCCATTCCCACCATATGAATCTTGATCTCTAGCCTTCCCCAAGTTGCTTTCCACTCAAATCTTGTTTCCACCAAATGCATATCCTGTGAGAGAGAGAGAGAGTTGAGTGTTGGGGAGACTATCAGTTGAAGCACAAGAGCAAGGAGTTCCTCATCAACACACCATTTGTTACTTCTTGGAGAGTGGTGTCTCCTAGATTGGCTAGGTGTCACTTGGGAGCCTCCGACAAAGATTGTGGAGTTGAACCAAGGAGTTTGTAAGGGCGAGGAGATCGCCTACTTCGTGAAGATCTACCACTAGTGAGGCAAGTCCTTCGTGGGCGATGGCCATGATGGGATAGACAAGGTTGCTTCTTCGTGGACCCTTCGTGGGTGGAGCCCTCCGTGGACTCGCGCAACCGTTACCCTTCGTGGGTTGAAGTCTCCATCAACGTGGATGTACGATAGCACCACCTATCGGAACCACGACAAAAACATCCGTGTCTCCAATTGAGTTAGAATTCTCCAAACCCTTCCCTTTACATTCTTGCAAGTTGCATGCTTTACTTTCCGCTGCCCATAGACTCTTTGCATGCTTGCTTGAATTGTGTTAAGATTGCTTGACTTGTGCTAAGATAGCTAAAATCTGCCAAAGACTAAAATTGGGAAAAGGATAGATTTTTATTTGGTCAAGTAGTCTAATCACCCCCTCTAGACATACTTTCAATCCTATAAGGGTCCAAGGTGGCGGCGAGGCGAGTCTCGGCCGGACTCCTCGTCCGAGGCGGCGGCGGCTCGGTCTCCTGGTAGGAGACGGCGGCGCGGGGAGTGGGCCGGCGGCTGGGCTTCGGCCCAGTTAGCCACTGTGCATTTTTTAAATAATTCCGCCGAAACTTAAAAAATCCTAGAAAATAAAATAAAATTCTAAAAATGCCAAAACAATTTTTCACCGTCTAAATAAAATATTTAGAACAAGATGAACTTTTTCTTGGCCCTAAAATGCAACTTTGAAAAACATGCAATTTTTCTAATGCAATTAAAATTGCAATAAAATCCAAATAAAAAATCAAATATTTGATTTTAATCTTTTTCCTCCAATATTTCATTTATTTTGGAGAAGTCATATTATCTCCTCTCATGTATTTTCATATGAAATATTTTCGGAGAGAAAAATAATTAAAACCAAAATCCTCATTTCAATATTTGATAAAATTAAAATACAAAAACTGGGAAATCCCCAACTCTCTCCGAGGGTCCTTGAGTTGCTTAGGATTTCGAGGATCGCAAAACAAAATGCAATAAAATATGATATGCATGAATGATCTATGTATAGCATTCCAAATTGAAAATTTGGAATGTTACAAACCTACCCCCCTTAAGATGAATCTCGCCCTCGAGATTCGGGTTGGCTAGAAAATAGGTGTGGGTGATCTTTGCGAAGATTATCCTCTCGTTCCCAGGTGGCTTCATCCTCGGTATGGTGACTCCACTGAACTTTTCAAAACTTGATAACCTTGCTGCAGGTGACTTTGCTGGCAAATTTGAGAATCCTGACTGGCTTCTCTTCATAGGTCAAATCATTGTCCAACTGAATCGAATTTAAGGGTACTATATCTCTTAACGGTATATCAGCCATCTCAGCATGACACTTCTTCAACTGTGAAATGTGAAACACATCATGAACTCCTGACAGTCCTTCAGGTAACTCCAACTTGTAGGCAACTTCTCCCATCCGTTCCAAAACACGATACGGTCCAACAAATTTCGGGGCTAACTTCCCCTTAACTCCCAAATGTTTCACTCCTCGCAAGGGCGACACTCGCAGATATGCTATGTCTCCAATTTCATAGGTTATTTCCTTGCGTTTCGAATCTTCATAACTCTTCTGTCTGGACTGAGCTACCTTTAATCTATCTCGGATCAACTTAACCTTTTATTCAGACTCCTTGATAAAATCTGGTCCAAACAACTATCGGTCTCAAACTTTATCCCACATTAACGGTGTTCTACATCTTCGTCCGTATAGGGCTTCGAATGGTGCCATCTTCAAACTGGCTTGGAAGCTGTTGTTGTATGAGAACTCCGTGTAGGGCAAATTGTCATCCCAACTAGATCCATAATCTAGCGCACATGCTCTCAGCATATCCTCTAGAATCTGGTTGACTCTCTCGGTCTATCAATCTGTCTGCGGGTGGAATGTTGTACTGAACTCCAATCTCGTCCCCAAAGTTTGGTGTAGCTGATGCCAAAACTTTGAAGTAAACTGTGTTCCTCTATCTGATACAATTGTCCTCGGAACTCCATGCAGACATACGATCCTGGTCATGTATATCTTGGCCAACTTCGCACTTGTATAGGTGGTTTTTACTGGGATAAAGTGAGCCACTTTGGTCAAGCTATCAACTACTACCCATATAGAATCATATACTGATTTGGTTCTGGGTAATCCAATGATAAAATCCATGCCAAGTTTATCCCACTTCCATTCGGGTATTGGCATAGGCTGTAACAATCCTGCTGGCTTTTGATGCTCAGCCTTCACTCTCTGACATACATCACATACGGCTACATACTCGGCAATATCCTTCTTCATACAAGTCCACCAGAAACGTTCCTTCAAATCCAAATACATCTTGGTGTTTCCGGGGTGTATCGAGTATGGTGAGTCATGAGCTTCGTGAAGTATTAACTTCCTGATCTCTGTGTTATTGGGCACATAAACGCGGTCCTCAAACCATAGGTGTCGTGCTCATCCTCACGAAAACCTTTGCCTTTCCTTCGCTCATTCTCTCTTTTATCTCGGCAATCTCTTTGTCCTCCTTCTGAGCTTCTCGAATCTTTCCTAACAATGTCGACTGAACTTCCATTGTTGCAATAAAACCTCTAGGAACAATCTCCAATCGAAGTTCCCTGAGATCCTCTGCTAACTCTTTCGGCAATCCCGTGCTCACTAGGGTATTAGCATAACTTTTCCGACTCAAAGCGTCAGCTACGACATTGCCCTTGCCGGGATGATAATGAAGCTTCATGTCATAATCCTTTATAAGCTCCAACCATCTCCGCTGCCTAAGGTTCAGCTCCTTCTGTGTGAAGATGTACTTCAAACTCGTATGATCCGTGTACACATCACAACTATTTCCAATAAGGTAATGCCTCCAGGTCTTCAACGCATGCACTACAACAGCCAACTCCAAATCATGCATGGCATAATTCAACTCGTGCGGTTTCAGTTGTCGTGAGGCATACGAAACAACTCTTCTGTCCTGCATAAGAACACTTCCAAGTCCGAGGTGAGAGGCATCGCAATACACTTGGAACTCCTTTCGTATATCCGATAGAATCAGCACTGGGGCTGTAGTCAAACGTTTCTTTAACTCCTGAAAACTTGCTTCACATTCTTCTATCCATTTAAATTTGGTATCCTTCTTCAATAACTCCGTCATTGGCTTCGCAATCTTGGAAAAATTCTCAATGAATCTCCGATAGTATCTTGCGAGTCCAAGAAAACTGTGGATCTCGCTAACTTAAGTGGGTGCCAACCATTCAGTGACTGACTGAACTTTGTAGGATCTACTGCTACACCTTCTCCTGATATAACATGTCCAAGGAATCCAACTTCCTTCAGCCAAAACTCGCATTTGTTGAACTTGGCATACAACTGATGTTCCCTGAGTTTCTCGAGAACTAAGCGCAAATGCTCTTCGTGCTCCTCTTCATTCTTCGAGTATACCATTATATCATCCATGAACACGACAACGAACTTATCCAAATATTCCATGAACACTTTGTTCATCATGCTCATGAAGTAGGCAGGGGCGTTAGTCAGTCCAAACAACATGATCGTATATTCATACAACCCGTACCGTGTGGTGAATGCTGTCTTTGGTATGTCCTTCTCTCGTATCTTCAGCTGGTGATATCCTGATCGTAGATCGATCTTCGAAAACACCTTAGCTCCTTGCAGCTGGTCAAATAGATCATTGATCATCGGCAGTGGGTACTTGTTCTTGATCATCACTTCATTCAAGGCTCGATAATCAACAACCATTCTTCGAGACTTATCCTTCTTCTCTACCAAAAGCACTAGGGCTCCCCATGGTGATGAGCTCCGTCGAATGTATCCTTTATCCAATAACTCCTTGATCTGTTTCTTAATCTCCTCCAGATCATTTGCGGGCATCCAGTATGGTCTCTTCGATATAGGCCCGGTGCCTGGCAATAGCTCTATCAAACACTCAATGTCTCGATCCGGTGGCATGCCTGGTAACTCTTCTGGAAAAACATCCGGGTAATCCTTCACTACATGCACTTCCTCTTGAACAACTCCCATGAGGGTATTCACTTGGCTACTTCTTGGCGCATGCCTAGATACATACTTGATCTTTTTTCCCTCAGGGGTGGTGAGACAAATTCACTTACTAACACAGTCAATGCTTCCTCCATACTTTGGCATCCAGTCCATGCCTAATATCACATCCAGTCCTTGTGACTCCATGATTATTAGGTCGGACGGAAAAACATGGCTACCAATGGTTAGGGGTATCTGGTCGCACCATCGACTAGCCATATACTCTGGTCTAGGTGAACTTACTAACAGATGGTTCCTAAGGGTTTGGGTTGGTAGTTTAAACATATCCAAAAATTCCCTTGATATGTATGAATGCGATGCACCAGTATCAAAAAGAACAAGGGCGGTAAAATACTTAACCAAAAACTTACCAATAACCGCGTCTGGCTGCTCTTCAACCTCCTCACATTGACGTGGTTCACTTGTCCTTTGTTGAATGGATTGGCCTTATTTCCAAAGCTCCCATTTCTGTTTCCATTCTTCGCTTCAGGGCACTCCGTGGCATAGTGTCCAGTCTTCCCGCACTTGAAACAAGTAACGTGGCTTAGGTCTCTCTTGGCGGGTGTGGCTGGATTGGGGCGGTTTTGATTGTTGCTTGCTCCATTCCCATTCCCATTCCTTGGGCCTGTATGATTATGGTTACTTCCTCCATTGTGGGTGTGGCCTCCATGGTTATGAACAAGTCCTCCCGAGTTCGGGGTTAGGCGAGCCTTCTGTTGAGCTCCTGAATTATACCTTCCTTGTCCATATTTCCTCTTATGGCTCTCAATTTGTTGCTGCTTCCGTTCAATCATAAGAGCCTTATCTACCAACTCCTGGTAGTTGTTGAATGTCGCCACCATCAACTGCATGCTAATCTCATCATTCAGCCCTTCCATAAACTTCTCCTGCTTTGCGGCATCTGTGGCCATATCATCAAGGGCATAGTGAGATAACTTGCTAAACTCATCCGCGTACTGAGCCATAGTACGGTTCCCCTGGCATAAGTTGCGAAACTCATACTTCTTCATACTCATAGCTCCAGTTGAGACATGGGCTGTACGGAAAGCTTGCTGAAACTGATCCCATGTCACCGTGGCTATAGGGTAGGTGACAGTGTAATTCTCCCACCATGAGGCTGCTGGTCCATCCAACTGATGTGCGGCAAAATGCACCTTCTCAGCATCGGTACATCCTGCAGTGGTTAACTCCCTTCCGATCCCGTGGAGCCAATCATCTACTACTATGGGCTCGGTGCTACTGGAAAACACCAGTGGCTGCAACCCCAGAAAATGGGCTAAGTTGTCAACTGGTGGTGGTGGTGGTGGATTGTTGTTGTTGTTGTTGCCTTGGTTCTGAACTAACAACTGCATCAGGGTATTCTGCTGCTGGATCAACTGAGTGAGCTCCGGTGGGAAGGTAAATCCGGGGTCACGTCTCGGAGGCATCTGATGGGTTTAGAGGGAAGAGATCAGAATAGAAAAGGGGTCTAATGAGAAGGCACTACCCATATGCACATGAGACAAACACAAACACTTTACTCAATCAATCAAGCAAGGGCATACAATCGATCTAACTATCATTTACAAAAGTGCTCGAACTATACTATTTACATGGTGCAATACTACTACTGATGTGGTGGTCTACTAGAATTATTCTTCGGTTGAAGACTCCATGATGTCTGCTCCAGCTTCGTTTTCATAGTCATCATCGCTATTGTCGGGGTCTGGGTCGGTGTTGTCGATGATGATGTGGTCCTCTGGGCGAATCTCCTTGGGTTCTTCGTCTTCTCCTCCTGGTGCGGGGTCTCCCAGGAATACTGCTAACTTCCTTTCCGGATCGTCATTTTTCTCCACTAGTACGACGATTTCCTCCTCATAATCTTCACGAGTAGCCTTGAGTTCTCACTACAAAAAAAGAAACATCCGTGACATTTTGGGCCAAACGAATTTTTTTTCTGTCATACATATGACACTTCTATGACAATAATTGTGACAAAACCCGGCATCATCATAGATGTGGTGGGCTCCTACTTCTATGACAAAAAAACATGACACAAAATGGGCTTTTCGTCCTGGGCGGGCAGGAGACGCAGATGCATGACATTCTTCGGGCCATCCATGACAGAAAAAAACCATGGTAGAAGCGAGGGGGAGGAAAATTTCGGGGAGTTGCTGGTTACGGTGGGAGGTAGGGGGCCGAGCGATGCGTGTTTCTCTTGTACATGTACGCGCGTGTGTGTGAGACGTTGGCTCTAACTGAACCCGAGCGAGGCGTTGGGCTCTAACTGAACCCGAGCGATTGCACTGCAGGCTACGCGTTACTGAACCCGAGCGATCGATCGATGGCTGTTAACTGAACCCGATCGAGGGATTCCTTCGCTACTACTGCTAACTGAAGCCGATCGATGCTGCCTCTGGGATGAACAGTGAGTGTTGCGGGGGGTTTTGGATGAACAGTGAGCGGTGGCGTTGCCTCTGGATGAACATGACCCCGTGGTGTGGAGGGCTGGATGAACAGTAAACGGTGGAGGGGTGCCCGTGGAGGGGTGGTTGAACAGGACCCCGTGGTGTGGAGGGCTGGATGAACAGTATATGGTGGAGGGGTGGTTGAATAGTAGCTGATGGAGTAGCGCACGGTGGAGGCTGGATGAACAGTAGCCCGTGGAGGCTGGAGGAGGTCGACAGTAGCCCGTGGAGGCTGGAGGGGGTCGACGGTGGAGATGAACAGTATCCCATTTCGTCCCGTTTTGCGGTACACCACACCCCTCCCGATGAAGAGGACCCCCGTTTCGACCGTAGGAGGTCCGTTTCGTCCGTTTTGCGGTACGCCACACCCCTCCCGATGAACAGGACCCCCGTTTCGACCGTAGGAGGTCCGTTTCCTCCGTTTTGCCGTATGCCACACCCCTCCTGATCAACAAGAGCCTCATTTCGACCGTAGGAGGTCCGTTTCCTCCGTTCTGCGGTAAGCCAGGCCTCGTTTCCATCGCCTGTTCCGTCCAAGCCCTCCCAATGAACACGACCACGCATTCCATTCCGACCCAGCCGGTTGGCTCCCACACATTCCGTTGCCTCCCGATGAACACGACACATTCCGTTGCCTCCCCATGAACACGACGCATTCTGTTGCGTCCCCATGAACACGACGACGACGCTGTTTCTCCGTTCTGACCCAGCCATGTACACGAGCCCTGGCCGTACGTATGCGCGAGTAGGCGTTCGAGACCCCGCCCGTATGTACACATACGTGGCCGTATTTTCTTTCTTGCACCCTGGCCGCTGTGTGTACGTGTACATGCTACGTGCGCGCCTCTACTACGACACGTGCACGCCTCTACTACGACACGTGCGCGCCTCTACATCGACCAGTATGTACATACATGTTCACGACCAGAATGACAATGCTACATACGCTTCGACCAGGTGGGTCCCAACTGTCAGGCACTTGCGTGCGAAGATGTAGCTGGTGGGTCCCAGCAGTCAGGGGGCAAATCATTTTGTTTTTTGTTTTCCCCAGAAGCACTTCCTTGCGTGCGAAGGTGTAGCTGGTGGGTCCCAGCAGTCAGGGGGAAATGTTTTTTCGCGAAATATGGTGGCCCATCCGGTGGGTCCCCGCTGTCAGGTGGAGGAATATTTATTTTGCACGTAATAAGGAGGCACTTCCTTGCTGCGGCCGTGGACCCAGCTGTCAGCCTCTCCACATACAGTCCATGTCCGATGGAAGCCGTTCCTTAACCACGTCGCGCTGAGAGCACCAGGGCGGTGGACGACGGCGGGGCCTAGGAAGGGGACGACGTGGATCCGGGGAAGACGCGGCAGTGGATGCCCACACGTAGAGGAGTACGAGGGTTCACTGGTTCGCTGCGGTGTGAGGCTGCCATCGCTGCAGAATAATAGGGGGTGTGGGTGAGTAGAGGGATGGCCTGGCCAGCGGTGGGAGTAGTAGGGGCGGTGAGGCCTCCGCCGCATCGCAGCCGGCCACGGAAGGCAGGAGCACGAGGCATGACCGGCGCTGGTTTGGGTGGCTGGAGCAAGAACACCAGAGGTTGAAGAAGCACTACGGCCCTTGGATGGACATCGTACGGTCACTGGAGCTAGAATCGTGCATATTGACTAAGTTGACAAAGCCCTCCGTCCCTGTCAACTTAGTAGGACCACAAGTCAGCCTGCCACTATACTGGGTCCCAGCTAACAGGGGGAGTATTCATTTTTTTGTGCGTAATAAGGAGGCACTTCCTTGCGTGCGAAGATATAGCTGGTGGGTCCGAGCTGTCAGCGGCGGTAACGTTTTTTTCGCGATATACAGAGGCCCTTTCAGTGGGTCCCTGATGTCAGGTGGAGGAATTATTATTTTGCGCGCAATAAGGAGGCATTTCCTTGCGTGCGGTCGTGGACCCAGTTGTCGGCCTCTCCACGTACAGTCCACTTCAGATGCATGTCGGTCGTTGACCACGTTGAGCAGGTCGCGCCGAGAGCACCAGGGCGGTGGACGACAGAGAGGCCTAGGAAGGGAACGACACGGAGGCAGGGAAGACTCGGCAGTTGTTTTCCACGCGGACGGGAGTGCGACTGTACGAGGGTTTACTGGTTCGTCTGCTATCGCCGGAGAATAACAGCAGGTGTGGGTGAGTAGAGGGATGGCTAGGCCATCGATGGGAGTACGATGGGGCAGTGAGGCCTGCGCGGAAGCAGAGCCGGCCGTGGGGAGGAGGGAGCAGGCAGTCCCGCCGACGCTTGTTTGAGCGGCTGGAGCTGGAAGAGCAGAGATTGAAGAAGCACCGGAAGTGCCCCCTGCTAGCTGGGACCCACCATGGTGGGAGGCTGACTTGTGGTCCTACTAAGTTGACGGGGATGGAGGGCTTTGTCAACTTAGTCAATATGAACGATTCTAGCTCCAGTGACCGTACGATGTCCATCCAACGGCGGGGGGGGGGAACGTTTTTCTCACGAAATACGGTGGTCCATCCGGTGGGTCCCAGCAGTCAGGGGCAAACATTTTTTTTCGCGAAATACGGTGGCCTGTCCGGTGGGTCCCAGCAGTCAGGGGGGAAACATTTTTTCCGCGAAATACTGGTGGCCCGTCCGGTGGGTCCCTGCTGTTAGGTGGAGGAATAATTATTTTGCGTGTAATAAGGAGGCACTTCCTTGCGGCTGCCGTGGACCTAGCTGTCAGCCTCTCCACATACAGTACTCTTTCGATGGAAGTCGGTCGTTGACCACATTGACCACGCCGCGCCGAGAGCACCACGACAGTGGACGACGGTGAGGCCTAGGAAGGGGACGACGTGGAGCCGGGGAAGACGCGGTAGTGCATGCCCACGCGGAGAGGAGTACGAGGGTTCACTGGTTCGGCTGCGGTGTGAGGCTGCCATCGCCGCGGAATAACAGGGGGAGTGGGTGAGTGGAGGGATGTCCTGGCCAGTGGTGGGAGTAGTATGGGGACGGTGAGGCCTCCGCGGTAGCACAGCCGGTAACGGGAGGCAGGAGCATGCGACACGACCGGCGCTGCTTTGGGCGGCTGGGGCAAGAAGACCAGAGGTTGAAGAAGCACTACGGCCGTTGGATGGACATCGTTGACCATGCCGCGCTGAGAGCACCAGGGTGGTGGACGACGGTGAGGCCTACGAAGGGAACGACACGGAGACGGGGAAGACACGAAAGTGGCTGCCCACGCGGTGGAGAGTACGAGGGTTGACTGGTTCGGCTACCGTCGCCGGAAAATAACAGGAGGTGTGGGTGAGTAGAGGGATAGACAGGCCAGGGATGCGAGTATGATGGGGCCGTGAGGCCTGCCCGGCAGCACTGCCGGCCACGGGAGGCGGGAGCAGGCGGTTCCGACGGTGCTGGTTTGGGCGGCTGGGGCAGGAAGATTAGAGAATGAAGAAGCACGATTGCCTTTAGATTGACATCTAACGGTCTGACGCAGGTAGAGTCGATTGTTGACTAAGTTTCTTTTTTCAGAAACCTTGTGTACGCATGAACTTAGTAGGCCCACAAGTCAACCTGCAAATCTTTGGCAGACAACATAAAGCCCATTTGCTATTTTTTATAATTTGCAGCCCATTTGCTAATTCTTAAGTAATTTATTACAGCCCATTTTCTGCCCAAGACCATGGTCAAAAAGTTCAAGCTTATTTTGAAAATTTCGGTGGAGTCTGAACTGTTGTAATCCCGAAATGATAAATATTTTTTAAGAACTTATTTTTTTGCCAAAAAATCGATTTGTTTTTGTAAGCAAATAAGACGTGGGACAATTGAGTTGGTTTAAGGGAAAACCAGTGGTAAAAAAATCAGCGTTGGGTGGGAAAAAACAACAAAAATAAGGATGTAAATATGAAAAGGGAATTTTATGTGTTTTCAATATAATGATACGTGTATATGAACTAGTAAAACTATAGCTAGTGATTAGAAAACGGATGTAGGGCATGCGTTTCAAGAGGATAATAGAACTAGGTTGTGTGTTTGATTCAGTAAAAAAACTGCCTACGGATGTTGTAAGACAAAATATAACTAACGCTGGCGGGCCAGAGGCTAGTAGATACATGCTGGATCTTTGTGCCCTGTTGTCGTCATGGGCTGGGCCTGTTAAAAACAAAACCAACCCTGGGCAGTCTACAACCCAGTTGAAACTTGCTCGACCTGAAAAAACAATATACGTGCTCAATAAACGAGAGAATTCTGCAAGTACAGACTGATAACTAGGATGCAGCACGGATATTGTTTTTTTATCGTGATAATAAGTGCATGCACTTATTTTGAAAAAATTGGAGAACTGGGAATTCGAACGGCGGGTTCTTATGCTACCCATCAAATAAAAATCAGGTGCCTGAAAATTCGTTTCGAAACAAATGATTCAGCTTTATATCCATGTCGACCCTCGGCATGATGGTTGGAAGCAAATGCAAGTTCATACCAAAAGAGTGTTAACAACAATACCAACTTGCGGACGACAAGGTAGTACAACTACCAATACCAAACTAACTTATAATTTTTTTACTCCTGGCCCTAGTGTTCGTCTGGTAAAAAATCTTGCAGAGGACCAGCTCCCGCTCCTTGTCTTGCTCCAGGTCCCCGAGGTGGTACTGGTGCATCACCCAGTTGGTCCTCTGCTGGTCGAAGTTCTTGTTGGTGTGCAGCACCAGAACCTTTTTTGCTGCCCGTCTGCCGGCCATTGACCATCACTGGCAAGGTATTGCCGGTCTTGTGCCACATCGTGTGCATGCCGCACTCCGACTGTATCTGGCGACGCGTCCACGTGCCCCTTTTGAACGCCCTGGAATTGCGCCGGAAGAAATGCTTCCTTAGGCCACTCAGTGTGATACCTGCAGTATTGTGGAATACAGGTTTTAGTGTACCTAGTTGGCATTTTCATAACATCTTTGGCATGTTGCAGTCACTTGTTTCACTTTTTATTAATTGTAAAATTGTAATTGCTTCACTAGGTCTGTGTCTAAAAAGAAAAATAGAGCTATAAACAAAGGAATATGTTTGTGCAAGTAGACGGCCGATCGGTGTCTTACCTGGAAGTTTCTCAGGTTGGGTGTAGCATATGCCGTGCTCGCTGTCGATGGTTGGTATGAACAAATTGATGAGACACTGAAATCTCGCACTGTCAGCACTCACTTTGGCCTCAAGGTGCTCGATCAGCTACTGATCCATGGGATCGAACTTGACGCCCGCCGGCAGCACCAGTCAATCCTTCTTCGACTTGCATCGGTAATTCCAGTTATATAGTACTCAATGTATGATCAATCGACTGTTTTAAGTGAATGATGAAAGATTTCGACAGATAAGTGGTACTCCAAATCTGAAGTCCAGAATACCCGAACACGCCACCGGGATTCTTGTGTCACCTCACGCGCAGCGTGTTGTCACGTCAATTCAATGTGTGGACATGATGAATAATTTGACCGACGTATACTAGTACTGCTACTGTACTACTTACTAGTCGTATTTAGTGTCACAATTT